>NC_056739.1:1222239228-1222351728 GCF_019279795.1 Protopterus annectens
ACTAAATAAAACAATTTGTGCAGGTCCATTAAAGTGGCCAGAATAAACATGGAGTTGGTATAAAATGCATTCATTATCAGCGAAACAGCAGAAATCAAAATGTTTCTGGAGAAGAAGAAATCTGAGTTATTTTTGGGGGTGAGTTTCAGACTACAGGGACAATTCTGGAAAACACTGTTTCACCAACTGATAGTTGAAATGGAGGTCTTTTAATTTGAATAGTGTTATGATTTTGACGAGTGCATTCAATGGAAAAGGTTTGTAGTTTTCTTTAGACATGGGGCAAGAGGCCTCATGAAGAAGTTTAAAGGCTAATGATTTCAGCAGAAAGGAAATTCTAACAGAAATAAAGATACAGTTATCTTTTGGAGTTGCATTTCAGTGATGTTCTTTATTTTGGGCTGGATGTATAAATGTGAGTATTATGTTTTATGTCATCTGTAAGACAGAGGTGTTAGAACAGGAGTTGGGTGCCATGACGGGTAGCTCCTTTTTCCAGTCCTAGGATTAGAACATTTACTGCAATGTCCTTTCTTCTATCTATGGTAAGGAGGCTTGAGATTTTGTAGGTTACTTTCAGTTTATTCAGTATTTTATGCAACTGGTGTTCAGCTTGAAAGAAAGAATGTGCTCAAATATAATTTCTAAATATCTTTGATCAGTCACAGTTGGGAGCGGGGTGGAGGTATGAGGTTGAGGGGATTTGTATACAACTGCAGTACCACATATTGTGACATTATATCTCTGAGTATTAATATCTAATTTGTGAGTATAAAGCCAGTGACAGAGTAAAGCAAGGTCAGTCTGGGGTCTGTTTTCCAGAGAAGAAGGCTATTTGTGAGAAGCGGTTAAGAATAAACCATCTGCTTGGAATAAAGACTTTGAGGTAGTAGGGAAGCCATTAATAAACAATGCAAAGGAGTGGTTTAAGAATGAACTCTTCTGGTACACCTTTAGATAGGCAAATTTGAGATAATTACATTTCTGTTTGACAGATAGTGTCTTAACCATGAAATTGCATTATTAGAGAAATCAATAGAGCTGTGCTTTGAATGAATATTTCAGGGTTAACATTATCAGAGCTGTTTTTTAAATCTAGAAACATATCTGTAGTATAAGCACTATTCAATACTGGAATTGTGTTATAGTTTGATATAAATCCAGTCAGTGCTCTGTGAGAATGTCATAAGTATCGATAAAAGATTTGCTGATAATGGATTTTTTCAAGGATTTTAACTACAGAGCATATATTAGACATAGTTCGAAAGTCATTAGGGGAGGAGGAGTTACTGACTTTGAATGGTGAGTGAATGTTTGAAGCTATGATGAAAGGGTTTAGTAGTAAGTGTGAGGTAATAGCTCAAAGACAGCAGCTTGCAGTGATAGTCTGAATAGCAGTGGAGAAACCCTGGATGCAGATTATGGAAGAAAGGTGTGCAGGTAACATATGTTGGCAAGAGATTCCATTTTTTTTTTTTTTTTTGCTGAGATGGCATTGAAATAAAGAAGCATTTATCAATTACCTCATGATGGGGCATTAGGCTTAGGGCTAAAGTAATTTGTGAAGAATTCAAAAGTCTGTGGAGGAAGGTTAAATTCTACTGAATTTGTTTGACAAATACAAGCCAGTATTAAGGATGTTTTTTTTCACCTTTTTAAAGATTTCTGGGAGTGCTAATATGCATTATTATTTTCCAGAACATTTTAGCTTCCCCTGACTGAGAATAAATCATATTTGGACTTTGTGAATGCGGATTGCTGTTTTATTTTACTACCAGAGTTTTTATAAAGGTTTCACTATGTGAGCACTGTACTGGTTGGTTACAACTTTTGTTTCTTTGTTTCACAAACACATGCTTCCACTTGTCTTCTACATTTTTACTATCCTTCCATAAAATGAGATACCTGTGCTACTAATAACTATACACAACAGTTTCTACATTTTTTAAATGATACCTCCCTAGACCAGATTGCAAACCTTCCTACTAGCAGTGCAAAATGTCTTAACCTTGTTCTCACCAGTATTGCCCATGCCTGCACCCCACCCTGTATCAAACCCACTCACTAAGAGATTATCCTCTTCTCCCCACAAAACCAACACCGCTCTCCCACTCAACCCTACTACATTTAGGGACTATTGCAGAGCCAGCCTCCTATTGTTCCCAGATAAAACAAATACATTTCAGTATAGCCCTGACCTCTTGCCCAACCTGCTATTTTCACCTTCACATTTTACTCCCATCTTAACAGCTACATTTGGGACATCAGCTCCCATATGCATCAAATACTAAAAAATTTCAGAAATAAAGTTTAATAGTACATTTACCATATAAATAAACTGAATAACAAAACTAGAAAGCTACTGGCCTTATATAAGATATTCTACTCACTCTTTTAATTTGTCCTTCAATAAGATTCATTACATAGATTTACCTTTTAGCTACTCAGCTTAAATGTTACAAGTGTTTCTGCTCTTCCAGATAAAACATGATATGATTAAAATGTTTCTGTCTGGCAATGCCCTGAGTTACATTATAATCCATTTACAGAAAACAAAAAGCGGAATTGTTTTACAAAATAGAAAACCCTCATCAAGTTACTATTTTGTTTCAGACATTAAAACTAGAACTCAACTACAGAAATCGATTTGCCTAATATGAATGCCAGGAAAAATACAGCTAAAACTGAAATCCTTTAGTCAGAGATCTGGCTTGAAACACAGTGTACAGTTAACTGTTAATGTGTTATAAGCCAGTGAAATAGCTTTGCAAAAAAATGATAGCTTTACAGGGCAATAAAGATAGCACAACTGATGCTAGAATATGAATTCCTTTTTAAAATTATAGGAAGACAAATAATATATTCTTAAAGATTAAACTTTCCTTATTTATGGTATAAAATATAAAAAAGAATAATCAAATACACACATTTCACATATGATAAAAACTAAAACTGAGTGCTGTTTCCTTTTTTAATAGAAATATAAATTCAGTTATTTTTCATTTGTTTATGCTTACCTTTATCATCCTTGACTTGCCTGTTGATTTCTAGTAATATTCTTGCATAGCAAATTATCATGACACTTAGCGGGGTGACATACAAGGTGGTAAATGTGAACATATTGTAGACAATCTCCTGCCAGTGATGTGGAAAACTTCCAAAGGTCACACACTGGGTAAAACTTGCATCTTGGATGGTATGCAGTCTAAAAATAAAGAGCTGAAATAAATGAAGAAAAATAGTGCATGATATTTTTTTTTTGTTGTTTATTCTGTTGTTCCTGCACTGCCATTTTTAATGTCAGAACATTTTCACCTTTACCTTCTTAACACAACTTACCCTCCTGTTATTCACCTGTAAATATACACCAACACTGACAAAGAAACAGATAATCTTAAAATCCTTATTACATCAGATATTCTGGACATTGGGATATAAAGTTGTCTATTATCAACTTAAGATCCATAGACTGGGTGAAATGTTACTATAAAAATCTTTAACAATAACACTTTATTTGCTGTACACGATCAAAGAACTTCCCTTAATCTAGTTATTTAATAAAAAACAAGCTTTTTCCTTCATGGTTATTTACTTTTCTGAACCTAATAGGCCTATGGCCTGGTGGACCTGTGACTAACAATGCATGTATGTGTTGCCAGGTTAGTAGAATACTTATGTATAACAGTACCAGCGATATCTTGTGACATTTATTTGAAGGTACCTTAGCTTTCTACTTCTCCATATTATTAGGGAAAGAGATGACAGAAATGCAAGTTGTATGTAATGATGTGGTCAAATGCTTACCAGTATTGTTATAAAGCTTCTAGGAATGTAGCGCACATGTCTTAGCTGTGTAAATAAAAAAATCACATGTTGGGAAGAGTTGCTGAGAGATGCCAGAGACAGATGCCATATATTTGTGCAGAGTGCCGGCAGCTTGCATGAATACATAAGACAGTAAATGTTGCTGAGTGCTCAGGTTCAGTAATAAAAGTACATCCTTGCCACACTGTTCCAGAGCTGGAAGCTGCTTACTCACTGAGTGTTATATCAAGGCCCATTAAGTTAACACTGATGCATTAACTTGGATCCAGGGGTCTGTAACTTATCCATGAAGGGTGCAATTTCAGAGTTAAGGATATTAGTAAGTGGAACAGGCAGTGTAGCCCCCTGCATGGGGTTGTGGGAGACCTCTCCCTGTGTAAAACAGCTTTCATCATCAGCCAGTGTAATAGGTTGGTCTCATGGAAAGGATATTGATGACATATGAACCACATCATTTGCAGCTTAACTACTGTAATCCAATAAGCAGCACTTACCATCTATGGGCAGCAATACAGCAGTGTCAGCAGCCGGTAGATTTTAAACCTCACTTCTTTCCTTAATATGTTATTCAATTATAGTTCTACTCCAGAAATAAAAGGCTCATGCAGCCACAAGCTTGTACACATTTATCTACTGTAATTTAATTTCACTTTTTTTATTCAGAGTTAGGTAGATGGATCAATGGTTACTTTTCAGTTATGGTAAAAAAGGAAAGCATTACAAAGAATGGAAGATGAGTATGTACAAAGATGGCTATATATAGTAAAGCAATACATAGTTCATTTATTAAACATTATATTAATTTCTCTTAGACACAAAGACAAGTATTAATGCAATATATGCTGACATCTTAGAGTGTGTTTTTTGGAAACCAGTCTACCAGGAGAAAACCCATGTGGACATGGGGAGAAAATGCAAAGTCTACATAGACAGTGACCTAAGATCAGGAATGAACCTAAAACCCTGGACGTATAAGGAATAGATCTTACCTATTGAAATACCTTGCTTCCCAAACACTGTTGCCAACTACAGAATAAAAGAATTACAAATTTAGTATCAATGGCTGATACTTTGATCAAAAGAAAAAAAAACAACTATAGGGGATGCCACTGTGTACACCAATACAAAGTATTTGACTGATAATGGAGTTTAGACTGTATTTAAATGTTGAAAAAGTAGGTGACCTTCACAGGAACAAGGAGGAAATGTTCCATACTTTGGGACCCCATTTAGAGTTCCATAGTTTGGGACCCCATTTAGAAATGGCATTGATGAAGCATTCCAGTGTATAGTTATAGACTACCACAGTGAAGAATACTAGGTAGATGACTGCCAGTAAATAGCTGAATTGTTTTGCTTAAGGAGTGCAGGGCAAAAAATGTGATCATAGTAAAGAACTTTGTAGAAGAGGAAACAGAAGACAATGTTGGCTCCATCTGCTATAGGCAACACTTTAGTTTTAGTAATGGCAAAATAACGGTGTTCTGAGTGATGTGACTACACTGTGAAATTGCAGTCCTTACTCATTATAAGATCTGGTTTTATTTAAATGTAGTTTTTTAGACATAAACATCGTATTCTCTTTGCATAGGCCTAGAAATGTAACCATATTAAAGCAGATGTATATGTCCATTTTACATTTTACATACAGATTCAACAGAAAGGAATGTTTCCATAAGCTCCAGTCAAAAATACTGATAAGAATAAAATGTGCTTATAAAATGTGCAGTACATTAAATACAAACAGGCATGGGAACCAAGGTTAAAGAGATGTGTAAAAATTTACATAATTTTGGTATTATTTAGAGGGTCTATATTAGAAGATCGTAACTCCAAAAGAGTGAATGCTCTTTAATTGAACTCTAATACTTGAAACCACACAATATCGAAGGTACAGAACAGTGATTTTTTTTCCCAGGGGGAAAAAATCGCTGGGCCATTGTTGGGACTTTGCCATTTCCTCCAATGTGGCGCAATCTTGGAGTTGGTATATTTAAGTAGGAGGAGTGTCAGATTGAACTTTCTTCTCCCACTTCTCCTCCCACTTTATTTTGTCTTTGGATTTTTTTGGGGAAAAAAATTGCTGTTCTGTACATTTGATAGTGTGTGCTTTCAGGTATTAGAGTGCGATTAAACAATATTCGCTCTTTTGGAGTTTTGATTTTCTAATATAGACCCTTATTTACAGATACATTAGACGCAGTGAGGCAGTTAGTTTGTTCAGAGTGATAAGCAGATAATCATTACAGTGCAGTCCTCAGAAGGTTGGTAAAGACACTTGAGAGTGAATGCAGAAGTTAGGTCAAATATCTGGCATTCTAGAATATTAATTATATTATTCAGGAGGAAAAGAATGTGAGTGCAGAAGCTACGGACATATTAATTCAGTCTATTTTGGTTTATCAACACTGTTATTGGAGACAGACCTGACATTCTGAGTACAATATAATGAGTACAGAAGCTACGGACATATTAATTCAGTCTATTTCAGTTTATCAGCACTGTTATTGGAAACAGTAAGATTTGATTTGGATATTGTTGACATCTACTTCCACTGTAAAACAAAACATTTTAACTGAACTACACTGCATGCAGATTTTTATTCTGAAAGGTACAAAAAGACCTGGCACATAAAGGAGAGACTGGCAACTGTTCAGCACAGTTCTGAGTAATTAAAGGATAAAGACATTTCCAGACAGTAATGATAAATCACTGTACCATTCAGCAGTACTGAAAGAGTTAAATTGTGTCAGCTAAGGTCAGCTACATGTCAGAAGTGGGCAGAGAACTGTACACTGAAGAAATTATTTTGAAAATTATGACCAGAGGGTCACATAATAAACAAAGGAAATTCAACAGTTAAGATTAATTTTATAAAGGTGTGAAAATGCAAAAATGATGAAAAATTAGTACATACAGTGTCAGATTACTACTTTAGTTTTATTTCAGTTTATAACAGGGGAAAAGCAATGCCACTGACATTTCCATCTGATTTAATAATGAAGTTACAGCCTTTTAATTTCACTGTAGAACATTCTCAGTTTAGTTACAGATTTGGAAGAATTTATTTATTAGTAACATAGGTATATTTCACTGTAGTACCAACCTATAAATATTGTAGGAAGAAATATCCAGGGAATTGTTATGGCTAGGCTTGTATAGGCTCTAGGGCCGATAGCCTAGTACTAGCCAATGAACCTTTGAACCAGCCTATGAATCAGTTTACTTACAGATTTACAAAAGTTTATTTATTAGTACTAGTAGCATAAGTTTATTTCATGCAGAAAATGTAAACAAAGTCTGGGCAACAAGCAATGCCATTGATTTATAATTGTTAAAGCTGCAAATGTTATGTTAAAGCCCTGATACTGCTTTTTTGCTTTGCAGATATTGCTACAATAAGATATGCTGTCAGTTTTGGATAGTTGAATAATTCCAATTTGGTTTTCCAGAATGCATGTTTTTTTCAATACAGTCAAGAAAAAATATTGTATCTGCTACCCAGACTTGTACCAGAGATGGGGGGGGGGGGGTTGGAGAGCCTAACTGCATGACAGACACATCAGTGTACCCCTGGATGTTAAGGTGGCTCTTCTAGTACCTAAGCAGTGATTGGAACAATGCAGAGTAAGGCCTAAACTTGACAAGAACTGTGGTGCACAAGTGAAATGCTACAGCCAGACAAGACTGCAACAGCCAGAACTGAAGATTATTGTTTTTCTTCACTGTTTCTTTATTTCAGTACATATAAAATAAATGTGTTTCAGTTATCTAAAAGAGTTACAATGTGTATACAATAGATATGAATTTATGCAGCTGTGTTGTCAAGTATGCAAATATTTTTATGTTTTCAGACAATTATATAACAGTACTCGTTTTTAGTTTATGTTTTTATCTGTGTTCATATAACACTGGCAGAAAAGGTATTCGTTCAGTATTAGTTTAGTTAGTTCCCACAGTATAAAATTTATACACACTTATTTTAGATGTTCTGTGCAAATATGTATGACTTGAGTGTAAATTTCAGTCAAGTATCAGATTATGACATTCATACTCAGTTATGAGTTCACTATAGTATATTTCAGGCAGATTTCAGAATATAGCATTCACACTCAGTTATACATTTCTATAACATGCTATTACATCACACCTCACATTCAGTCATTACTTTTAAGGGTAAAGTGACAAAATTATTTGTAACAGGCTTTATTAATATACATTATCTAAAAAATAAGTAGCAATAGTTATTTAATATACTCAAGGCTTGACAGGTCAGGCTCACAGTGCACATTACACAGTAATTATTGCACATTAGACAGGAAGTTAAAAAGACACTGACAGGGTATGCAAAATTATAGATTTGGAATGCAAAAAGCATAGGTTTTAGTAAATGTACTAGTATTACAGCACATACATATTTTACAGGGTATTTAAAACTCAAATGTAAAAGGTAGGCATCTATTACAGCACATAAAAATTAAAAAAGGTAAATAGACATGATCATTAGTAGCAAACCTAGCAGAAGATTTACAGAAACAAGTTAATGCAGTATATTGTAATTAAAAGATCATAGGAGGTAATTAGGCTAATGGCCCCAGGTCCCTTACAAGCCTAGCCAAGTTCAACCTGTGTTCCCAAGGGTGTCTGGTTCAAGCAGACACTAAAATTAGCACCTATTGCACCTGTACAAGAGGGACACAGGTGGAACCCATGGGATGAATTTCCGGTTACCCATCCAATCATCCAAATTATGCTTGTATAGGACCAATGAGGGGCTTTGAGATACTTATATTATAGATGTAAAAAGAGAGTTTACCAGTTATAAAACATGTTAAAAAATTGTCCAGTTTTAATTAAATCACAAAGTTAAGAGACTTCAATCCAAAAGATTTTCATATAATTAACAGACCATAAATGCTTGAGTGACGCCTAGTAGTCATAATTAAAATTGCAAGTTTATTTACCAGAAAAAAAATATTTTATAATGATTATATTAGTTCTACTGATCATTATAGTATCCTTTGCAGACTATAGTAATAGATTTATAAAGTAATTAAAGAAGTTAATCCCATTTCAGTAATTTCAAAGACAATTTTTAGAGAATAAATCCTTCATAAATACATTTAGTAGAAGATACCTTGCATAGGCTTGAAAATGTACGATCAGGCCTGTGTCTTCACTTTATAAGTAACTACAGAAACACATACCTGCTCAGGTATCTCAGGAGGAATTGTAAGATCATATTTTATTCAAATGCAGTTTGTAAATATAGTATTTTCTTTGCATGGGCCTAAAAATGCAGCCATATTAAAGCAGACATATATCTTTATTCTACATTTTACATGGAGATTCAACAGAAAGGAATGTTTGCATAACCTTCAGTCAAACATACTGGTAAGAATAAAATGTGCTCACAGAATATGCAGTACATTATGTATAAACAGTCTTGGGAACCAAGGTTATAGAGGTGTGTAAAAATGTATAGGGTTTTGGTGTTATCAAATGATGCTTCAGACACAGTGAGTCAGTTAGTTTGGTTGGACTGATAAGTAAAAAAATCATTGCAGTGCAGACCTTAGAAGTTTGGTACAGACACTCAAGAGTGAGTGCAGAAGTCAGGTCAAATATTTAGCATTCCAGAATATTAATTATATTATTCAGGCGGAAATGAATTTGAGTGTAGAAGCTACAGACATAATAATTCAGTCTATTGCAGTTTTTCAGCACTGTTATTGGAGACAGTAAAATTTGATTCAGTTGTTGTTGACATCTACCTCCACTGTACATAATAAAACATTCTTAACAGAAAGTACAGTTGTGTACCTACCATAAATGTAGATGTTTGAGTTTATTCACTGTTGCAGTCATTACACTTGGGTTATCCTACTGGCAGGCTACCCGTAGTCGGCCTGAATTCCAAAGTCCTGGTCCGGCATCAGTTGCTGTCACCTCTTCCCTGACGTCAGTGTGCCAGGGGTATAAAAGATGCAGCCAATGCCATTTTCTTCAGTTTTCCTTGCCCCAGATGTCAGGTGCCCCCAAAAAGGTAGGCTAAAAATTCTGCTTACAAAAAAGCATGCAGTAACATAAACATTACCTTCATCTACAAGCAAATACACCACATAGGTTGTATAGGATAGAGAAGCATAGATAAGTCCCAGCAAATAAAAGGGGGGATGGAGGGAGGGTAACCTGGACTGCAACAGTGAATACACTCGAACATCTACATTTATGGTAGGTACACAACTGTACTATGTTCATCGTGTTTCACTGTTGCAGTCATTACACTTGGGTTGAATCCCAAAGCTGAGGTTGGGAGGCTGGGCCTAAATAGAATTAGGAGTGGCTATGAGGCCCTGCAGAACTGCAGTGGCAAAGCCTGCTCTGTATTTAGAGTAAAGAGGTAAGTGGTAGTGCTTTGTAAAAGTGTGCACTGAAGTCCAAGTTGCAGCCTCCAAAATATCCTTGGTTGGTACTCCTCTGAGGAAGGCTGCAGAAGTGGCTGCTGCTCTGGTTGAATGTGGCCTAATACCCTTAGGCACTGATTTGCCATGTTGTGAATAGCAGAAACGAATGCAGTGACCTATCCATTTTGAAATAGTCTGCTTTGAAATAGCCTTTCCTTGTGATCCTGCAGCATATGCCACTAAGAGTTTCTCAGTCTTTCTGAAAGCTTTAGTTTTGTCCAAGTAGAAGCGTAACTGTCTGTGTATGTCCAAAGAATGCAGAAGTCTCTCCCCTTTATTCTGTGGGTTTGGATAAAAGGTAGACAAATGAATGGTTTGGTTAAGAGCCACACTGGACACTACCTTAGGCATAAGTGTTGGGTTTGTCCTTAGAGAAACCCTGTCCGGATGGAAAATAATAAAAGGTTCCACAGCCATTAGTGCCTGTAACTCTTGAGACTCTTCTTGCTGAAGTTATTGCTAGGAGCAGAGCTGTTTTCCATGATAAGAATTTTATCTCAGCTGTATTGGCTGGCTCAAAAGGAGGCAGTGTGAGCTTTTCCAAGACAAAATTGAGGTCCCATGCAGGTACTGGTGCTCTCCTTCGAGGTCTTATGTTTTTGGCCCTTCTGAGGTACTGCCTTAGCAGTGGATCTGAAAAAATAGGTGGGTACATATAGTAATGAGCTGAAATGGCAGAGGCATGTATCTTAATTGATGAGAAGGATAGGCCTTTGTCCAGCATCTCAGTTAGGTATTGTAAAATCTGAGGAATATTTGGTACAAGTGTGTCAATTCCTTGTGCCTGGTTCCAAGCACAGAATCTCTTCCATTTTTCTGCATAAGATTTTCTGGTGCTGGGCCTCCTGGCCTCCAAAATAACATACATAACTGCTTTAGAGAGAGGTGTATTCTGAATGGTTACATTATTCGCCATGCAGCCAGATTTAGGGTTCTGACATGGCTGTGCAGGATCTGATTGTTTTGTTGGGTCAGTAAATGAGGAATTTGAGGCAATGTCCAGGCTGGGCCTTGAGACAAGCTCTTTAGGATTGGGTACCAGTGCTGGCATGGCCAATCGGGGGCAATCAGTATAATTTGTGGCTTCCCTTGTCTGACCTTTAGGAGTACCTTGGGGAGGAAAATCAGTGGAGGAAAGGCATATACTGTAAGGTTTTTCCAGCTAAATGACAGGGCATCCACTTTCCATGCTTGTTTGTGATAGGTCCTTGTGCAGAATCTCTGTAGTTGGCAGTTTGAAGGGAAGCAAATAGATCTATGTCTGGGCATCCCCATTTCTTTGTTATCATGCTGAAGATTTGTGGATCTAGTTTCCACTCATGAGGGTCCATGAGGTTTCTGCTTAGTTCGTCTGCCAGAGCATTTGTTTTTCCTGGCAGGAATTGTGCTGTGTTCCACAAAATCATGGCTTGTCTGCAGAGGGGGTAAGAATGTGTACTTCCCTGTTTGTTTATGTACCACATGACTGTAGTATTGTCCATCTTTATCAGCAGTTGTCCTGGATGAAGTAAATCCTTGAAGGCTGTCAGGGCATTTTGTACAGCTAGCATCTCTTTTTGATTGATGTGAAGATGAATTTGGCTTGCGGGCCAAGTGCCTTGAATACATTTTCCTGCCATGTGGGCCCCCCAGGCATAATCTGATGCATCTGTTGTTATTGACTGCCTGGCTGTGGGTAGGGTGAATGACTGTCCCTTGTTGTGGTGACAGGCCTGTGCCCACCATCGAAACTCCTGTTGCAGGCAGGGAATGAGGGTAATTAATGATTCCAGGCTGTGGCAATGTTGAGTCCAAACACTTTTTAGATACCATTGTAGCTTCCTCATATGCAGTCTTGCATATGGAATTAGCAGAATGCAGGATGCCATGTAGCCCAAAGCCTGCAGAATTTTTCTTGCAGATAACTGGGTCTTTGTTGCTATGCTTTCAAAGTAAGAAGTCAGTTGCCTTTGTTTGTCTGGCATGAGATAAGCCATCTGGGCAGTTGTATTTAAACTTGCACCCAGGAACATTATCTCTTGAGAGGGTACTAGTTTTGATTTCTTTTCATTTACTGTGTACCCTAGGCAAATTAGTAATCTTTTTACAAATGCCAGATGCTTTAGTAGAATGTCTTTGGTCTCTGCTTGAATAAGGCAGTCGTCCAAGTAGGGATATATTTGAATTCCTCTTTGTCTGCAAAATGCAATTACTGGTGCCAGGCATTTTGTGAAGACCCTGGGCGCAGTAGATAAGCCAAAGGGCAGTGCAGAGAATTGGTAGTGCATTGAACCAGCTATGAATCTGAGGTATCTTCTGCAAGATTGTCTGATTGGGACATGCAGGTATGCCTCTTTGAGGTCCAAAGTTACAAGCCAAGCCTTCTTGCCCAGCATGGGCAGAAGCTGCTGCAGAGTCAACATTTTGAATTTGGAACATCCAGAAAAGTGTTTAGAATAGACAGGTCCAGTATTGGTCTCCAGGCTTTGTCCTTTCTAGGCACCAAGAAAAGTCTTGAGTAAAATCCTTGTCCCTGCTCTTGTTGTGGTACTGGCTGAATAGCCCTCATGTCCATGAGAGATGAAACTTGCTTTTGTGCCTCTGCCCATTGATTGTGTGGCAGGTCTGGCATACCTTTTGCCTTTGGAAGGGTGTGAAAGTGGAACCTGTAGCCCTGAGAGACTATATTTAAGACCCATTTGTCCTGGGTGATCATGTGCCAATTTTGTGAAAAAAGTGCTAGCTTTCCCACTAAGGGTACTGCCAAAAGATAAGTGCTTAGCATTGACAGAGGAAAATCATTGGGACTGTTTCCTATATGGCTGTGATTTGTCTTCTCCGCTTTTGGAGGTAGAAGTACCCCATTGTTTGGGCCTGTATGAGCCCTGGGGCTATTGTCTGCCTCTAGAGCATCTGTATCTGCCTCTTTGTGGCCTTTCTGACACTGGAAAGGACCAATTTTTAGAAGGCCAGTTCCTGCTAAATCTGGGTGGTTGTACCTGTAAGAAATCCTTTACTGTCTGCATAGATTTTGCTTTATCCTCCATTTTCTTCAACACCTCTTCTGCCTTAACACCAAACAAAGTATCATGCTGTAATGGAGCATCCAATAATTTTGCTTTAACATGATCAGGCAGATTCTGTTCCTTTAACCAAGCATGCCTTCTAATGACAGAACCTGTAACAGCAGCCCTGCAAGAGGCCTCCAGTAAATCAAAACCACATTGCAAAGTACGCTTTCCCACTTGTTCAGCTGTATGCAATAAATCCTGCATTTCCTTGTATTCAGAACATTCAGAATTTGTCAACATTTTCTGTTTTAGCAGTAACATTAAGTATTGCTGATATTTAAGCATATGAAACTGACAATTTAAAGCCCTTACAGCCAAGGTAGCAGAAGTGTAAACTGTTTTCCCCCATCTGTCCAGTGCCCTAGAATCCCTATCTGAGTGGACAGGGTTTTTTGCAATGGAGGCCTTGACCCCTTTGGGACCCTGAGATATAGTTTCTGGGTCAGCAGCAGGGTTTTTATATAGAAATTTATGAGAGTCTGGAACCCTGTAGTATCTCTCTGTCTTAACAGGTGCAGGAGGTAAAGAATCAGGAGACAGGCCGGACTCTGAAAATACATAATCTACAATGTCCAGGACAGGGGGAATAGCAAGATGTCTGTGCTGAGGTAGTAGAAGAAAGTATCTGAGCCTTTTCTTAGATTCCGAGTAATCCTGGCTCTCCCAGTGGAAATGCTCCCTCGTGGTATGCAGGGTTTCCCCAAAGGAATAATCCTCAGGAGGAGAAGCTAAAGGAATAGATTCTTCAGCATCAGAATCCTCATAGGGAGGAAGAGAGTATTCCTGTTCTGAAGAGGAGTCAGAGGAAATGGAAACCTGATCAGAAGAATCATATTCTGTGTCTTGCCTAGGCCTCTTATCAGGAGGGGGATGGGAACCCCTGATCAAAGTAATTAGGTCTTCAGACATTTTAAGCATCTGTTTTTTAGGCATGGAAGTCTGTCCAGGAGAATGCTGTACTTGTTTCTTTGTCTTTAAAGCTGTTTTAGTCTTTGCCTTGGAAGCTGAGGTTGGCTTGATATATAACTGTGTACATCTGAAAACACCCTCAGAAGCCGATGCCTGCTCAGCGGCTGCAGACCCATCTGAGGGAATAGTTTCCGAGTGTCCAACACCTTGAGTATCCAGAGGCCTAGCTGTCTCCACGTGGGAGTCGGAAGCGGCCTGTGGCTCTGAGGTAGAGGGCATCAGGGGCTGCGAAAGTGCCTCACTGAGAACCGGCGAACCGGCGACTGGCCTAGCGGAGGCCTCGTTGTCAGTTTTGGACCTCGGATGCCTGTCCTTTTCTTTGCGCTTTTTATAAACTCCGGTCGTCGGCTGTTCTGATGGCATTATATAATTGAACCTTCAGCCAAAGTAATGAAAAGCAAAATCGTACCGATGCTTATTAGTGCATTGGTTAAATCTAGCAACATCGTGGTCAGGGCCTAGGCAAGGAATACAGTAAGAATGAAAATCCTTATGAGGTATTTGCTTCCGACAAGAAATACAATTGTTAACTTTTTCTGACATCAGTCTGGAGCAAGAAAAAAGTTTCCCCAATGGGGTACTTAGCTTTATTGAAGACTTTGGATCTGAAATTCGATTTCGAAAATCTCAGGAGTCGGCCGACCGGCACTTGCAAACTACTTTTGCTTTGGGCACCGCGCGGCAAGAAAGACTGAAGAAAATGGCGTTGGCTGCATCTTTTATACCCCTGGCACAGTGACGTCATGGAAGAGGTGACAGCAACCAACGCCAGACCAGGACTTTGGAATTCAGGACGACTGCGGGTAGCCTGCCAGCAGGATAACCCAAGTATAATGCAACAGTGAAACACGATGAACATCTACAGTGTATGCAGACTTAAAATTAAAAGATAAAGACACTCATTCCAGTTTCTTCCAGTTATTTCCAGTTTATTCCAGTGTTATAAAGTCCTATCAATTCTTATACTTAAGAGGATTTGAAGCCTACTGCAGTGGACATACGAGTCAGAATTGACCAACAGAATGCTATAACCCATTAAATGGATACACACTCCTCCTATACTGGTGCTTCTCTCTTCATGGGTCAGCAGATGAAATTTTGTGACATGTGCCATGAACACTCTAACACTAGTAGCCATATTGTCAGAATGGGTTTCCAATGGTAGTTGACCTAGAAACCAAAGTTTTTAAAATGTTGGATAGAGTGTAGAGATCCATCAAGTGGGAAGATTACATACTAAATTTTAGGGACTGATAAAGGCGTTTTATAGCTCCTAGTAGCATGACTTCATTTTTTTATATAAGGCAGAGTATAATAGAACCAAACCATTTGTAATTTACTTTACTGAGATTATTTTTTTTTGTGATACATCAGAGGCCCATGTTACTAAATCATCAATGTAGAAAAGGGCAGCCATATTGGAAATGGTAATGCTGGAGGCATTTACAAACACTGTAAAGCAATGGACTCAAAATAAGGAACTATTGTGATCAGTGTACTAAACTGGTTCAAAAAAATAATAAATATAAATAAATAAACTGCTTACCCAAGTTTTGGACAACTGTCCTCTTAGATAACTGTCCAACCAGTTAAATTTATTGGAGGTGAGTCTGTAATAAGTTAATTCTTGGAGAAGCTGTAGGTATATGTCATTGTCAAAGCTTTTCACTGGAAATGATAGCAATAAGTTTGTAATTATCCACACCATACACAATGTAATAAATAAGCAAAAGGTAGCTGGTCGTTACTAGACCCATTTCTGAAACCATGCTGTTGTGAGCTTAGTAGGGCCTAAATGGGAGGTTCATTGTGATGATGCAACTTGGTCCAGTACATTAGACAGTGAGAAGAGCAGTGGAATGGATTGATAACGGGAGAGTATCAGCCTGTTTTCAGGAGGGAGTTTCTGTGACTGACTTTCATATTTCTAGAAAGGTGCCAGTAAGTGGTGATGTGTTGATGATGTGTCTAAGGGACACTGTATTTATGAAACTCGGTATCAAGCTATTTGATTCAGTGCTCTTCTGCCTATTTTTTTAGCCATTTACTTACTTCTTGAAGACATGATGTGTGAAACTAGAACTGTTTATTTATTTATCTATTTATTTAATGCCAACATTTATAGAAACATCCAGTATAAAAATACAATAAAATTTGACATGAAAACTTGCTTATCTATTCTTATGCATAGTAACAGGGAACCATTAAAAACTCTATCATTAGTTGATTCAGAATCTCATTTCAACAAAATCCTTCTCTCTGTATTAAACTCACTTGCACCTCAATGTAGGGAAAAAGTCAAGTCAAAACCTACACCATGGCTTATGCCAAATAGAAAAAAAAGCTAAAGCACAGCATAGGTAAGGCATGAAAAACTGTGTTTTTTTTAGAAAAAAAGCAATACTGTGCAACAATATCAGCACCTGTGAAACCTAAAATACCATTCTACAAGCTAATCGGAACTGCATTATACACCTGGAGGAAAAGTACAGCAAAACTGCAAAACAATTTTGGTCAACAATCTATAAACTTATACAGCTTGCTAAAAAATCACACGCGTGATGTTTCACAGATGACAAAAACAATAACATAGTATGCAGATTTAATTCATGCTAAATAACTGCTGCTAAGTCCCAGTATTTAACCCAGTGCATCCAATACATCAGTAAGTGATACAGGCAGTGTAACTACTGCCATTAGCATAGCTAGTGCAGGGTGGGAAGGGCGACTGCCTGGGAACAAAGTATTGGGATGCACTATCATCCGATCACGATCTCTCTTTAATGCAGTACTGACTTTTAAAAGTGATCAGTTTATTACAGTGAAGTGCTTCTGTTGAGCTTCAATGGAATATTTGGGGGGCTGGATCTAACTATAATAATAATACAGTAAAGGTTTTTTTTGTTCTTCATTTGAAGAGGGATGGGGTGCTGATTCAACGTACTGGCACAGGGCTCTAGCTGAGATAGTTACAATTCTGACTACAGACTTCTCACTTACAACAACTCCTACTACCATGATTAAAAAACTTACTCAAAAAGTTAAATACACCTCTCTTACAGCAGACATCCCACTAGTAGAAATATCTCAAAATAGCTGCAGAAGCCATCGTGTACTCAATATCTCTACTTATAAATCACTTGCTCCAAAATGCTATAGTCCTCACACTCTGGAAACAATTATATATTATTCCCTTACATAAAGGTGACAAATCTGTTGAACTAGCATACTACAGATTTCTAGCTATGAATTCAAAAAACCACACAAACTTGTAAAAACAGAAAAACAAAGGAATACGAGTCCAGCAAAGGTGTAGAACAGCTGCAAATAGCTCGCTGACCAAATGCGATTTAAAGATAATTTGAAACAACAATGGTTCGGGTTTTTAGCTATCTTATCCCCTCTATCTAAAATATTTGAAAAATGGATTCACATGTGATCAACTCGCTAACAGAGAACAAATTACTTTCCATAGCAAAACATGGATTTAAGCCATATAGTCATGCAAGACTAAACCAAGGCGAAATATTCACACCCCTATTTTTAGACCTATTCGAAGCATTTGATACAGTTTCACATTTCATTCTATTACTTGCGCACATGGAAGTGGGCCTTACACACAATACAATCAATTGATTAAAAAATTACCTTAGCCACTGAACAGTGTCTATTTTAACCAGATGAACTCACATATCCTCAGTAAACAATATTAGCTGTGTCATAATGTTCAACATTAGGACTTTTACTGTTTAATATATTTATAAATAAAATGCATAAAGCCTGTCGCCCAGAAAATCTAATCCACTATAACTATACACTAATATGTGCAGTCTTTGGTCAAACACCTCCTAGATGACTTACAGCACACCTTTACAAAAACTGAAAACTGACTAGAACAATCTAACCTACTCCTAAATCCGTCTTGCCTTCTCTTCTGATCTTTCACCTTATATTCTTTCTTTGTTTTTTGGCACATTCAGTCACTGCTTGATTTTTATTTACTTCTGGTTTGATTTCCATTCCTGCTTGATACCTATATGCTTCTGCTAAACTATGCAGGGAAGTCGTCTTAGACCTGTTCTCCTCATGTTTTAAAAAACTTTATCTATGTTTGGATCTTGTGAGGTCAACAAATATGAATGAAGTCTATACATGTATTCAGTTTTGAGGAAGCCCATACCTTCTTCAGAATGGGGAATATATAATCTTGGTATGCTCTGATTTTTATTTATCATTTGATAAGCATGAAACATTTTTCTTGTTTTCCTGTCCAACTGATCCAATACCTTTTGGGGCTAGTTAATTACCCCAAAACTTTAAGTTATAACAGGAAGACCAAACTGGTTTATAGCTTGAACTTTGTTCCAAGATGTCAGAGTTGTTTTCAATATTACTTTTAGTCTTCTAAAATATTCCTTACTAAGGTCTATTCACATTTGTTCATATTTTATTGTTGATCCTAGATCAATTCCCAAATATTTATACACTTCCTCTTCCTCAAGTTCTTTTATATCACATTTCTATCTGAAAGTGATATGTTCTTGGTGCTGCAGCTTTCTTGCTGTAAAGGTTGCTTTGTACATTTATCAAGACCAAAATGACATTCGTATATCATCTGAGAAAGTTTTGATTATTTGCAGTTGTGCTTTTAGTTTCTTATCTGATGAACTATACACTTTTAAATCATCCTCAAAGAGAAGATGAGAAGTCTTTAGACTTTGTTGTTTTCTGGGAGGTAAATTGTATCCATGACATAATCTTTTTTTTTCCAATAGAAATTGTATTGTTTTATACAACAGTTCTATACAGGTAAAATCAGACATCTGTACTAAACAGTCGTGAATACATTAAAGAATTTCAAGCA
This sequence comes from Protopterus annectens, assembly GCF_019279795.1. Classification (NCBI taxonomy): domain Eukaryota; kingdom Metazoa; phylum Chordata; order Ceratodontiformes; family Protopteridae; genus Protopterus; species Protopterus annectens. The sequence continues at coordinate 1,222,258,404 of NC_056739.1, forward strand.
AAAACACAGTCACCAAATAACTACCTAACTCAAGAACTACTAGATATATACACTGTTTACATAAGTGCTGCCAAAGGAAAAAAAAAAGAAAAAATACAACATAGCTCAATAATCATCTGACAGCATTCATGACTGTAGGAGCATCAGAATGTGTCTGAAGTAAGGGAGTGGAGAAGAGAGAGAACAAAGAAAATCAGTGTTCATAATTCCTTGGGCCTTATTGGGAACCTTTCTCCTATAAGATTTATTTATACTTTTTGCATTCTTTGTCTAGATTTCTAGAACGTGGTCAAAAAGGATTTGCCAAAGCTTCTCATAATATGTTTGTTTATTTACATTTCTTATAATAAGTTTTTGAGAGGATATGTATTTGGTTGCCATAATTCTGAAACCATCCCAAGAAAGCTTGGTGCGATCTAGCCAGTTTTTGGTTATATGTAGTTTAATAAGTGAGCAGAGAGTAATAAGAATGTGGTATTTCAGATTTGTGAGCTTGAGGTTGGTAATATGGAGAATAGCCATTTCCCAAAATAGGGTTGATTTTTGGTATCCCATTTTCTCTAGGCGCGCTTTAAGAAAGCACCAGAACCACAGAATATGCAAAAATATCAGCATGAGAAAAGTAGCAGCATGGACATGCTGGGGAGATTTGGGAATTGAATTTATTTACTATAGCTGGAGTATAGCAAGTATTATTGTTAACCATTAACTGCGTGTATTGAAGTTTTTTGAATGGGGTAATTTTAATAGTAGCTTTGATTGCTCCGAGTTTCTGGTTTTCTGAGAACACTGTTACTTGTTGGTCCCAGTAGTCTGAATATTGATATGTCTTTTTGTATTTGATGGAGGTAATCAATTTTTAAGCCGAGGCTAACATATTTTTCTTGTTGGATAGGGATTTAAGTATTTCTGTCACTCTAGCTAAATCATTCTTGTTGACAGGTATGTCTCTAAGTAGGGACAAAATAATTTCTCTGATCTGTTATAGTATAATAGTGTATTTATTATTCACATTAAGTATTTCATGTAATTCTTGCATTGTTTTATCCCTGTGCTTATGTGTGTCCCAGAGTGTGCAGTCTTTTATTACAGAATACTCAATTAAATTTAACATTTTATTATTTAGTTTTATGTTTGGGTTTAAATGGATGGGTTGAAGGAGATGTAGGGTTTTGTCAAGTTTAAGTGATTTTAACAGCCCATGGAATATTTTGACTTTCCGGATTATGATGTTGTTTATTTTAAAGTTCCTAAGGAATGCTGGAGCTCTAAAGGGCAGGCCTTTGGGATTTATGCTATTGCTAGACACATGTCGGTGCCACATCTTGACCCATGTGGGATCCTACAGGTTTTTGTCTGGGTAGTGGTTTGATATTTGGATGATTCTGTTAGCACATATGATCTGGTAGTAGAGCTGGAAGTCTGGTAAACTTAATCCCCCCCCTTTGTCTTTAGGGTATATTAATCTTAGATAGCTAATTCTAACTGCTTTGGGGTACCAAATACATTTGGCCAGTTCCCTCTTCATTTTGTTAAAGAAGTTGTTTAGAATGGTAGTAAAGGATGCATTGCAATGATATAGTAACTTTGGTAGGATATTCTTTTTGATGATTACTGATTTGGAGAGCATGGGCAATTTCATCTGTTGCCATTTACATATGTCCTGAGGAATGTTTACCCATAATTTAAGCACATTATTTTGCATTATAGAAACATGTCTGTGGTCCAGGATACCCCTAGATATTTGAAGGTATAGACCGTATTGAAAGGACCGGCCACGGTGGTGCAGCGGTTAGCATTGTTGCCTCACAGCAAGAGGTTCTCCTGTTCGATTCTCGGCTGAAGTGCCTTCTTTGTGGAGTCTGCATGTCCTCTCCATGGTTGAGTGACATTTAAAGACATGCAGGTAGGTGTCTGCGTGAAAGGGTGTGCCTTCCTTGAAGGCTGGGCATTGGGCTGGCAACTGGGCACCGTAAAAATCAATTGATAATCATTAGCGGACCAGAGTTCTGCTGTGGTGACCCTTAACCAGGAAAAGCCAAAAGACATTACGTTTTTTAGACAGTGTTGAAAGGGGAGTTTGGGAAATAATTTTCCTTATGGTCTAAGGGGTTGATGGGGAAATGTGGTATTTCTTATGATTAATTTTATAGTCAGTGATCGATGAAAAGGCATTTATTGATGAAACTATTTTCTTCAAATCCATGTTTGGATGTTCAAAGTAGACGTTAAGATCATACGAAAAAGTGGAAAAGGTAATTTGAGTGTTAAGTATTCCAGGGATTGAGTGGAATGTTTTTTTGTGATAGGTAGAGGAAAAGGGGCTCTATATATAAATTGAAGAGGTGGGGAGAGAGTGGGAAACCTTGTCTTGTTCCACTGGAGATTTTTATAGGGTTTGATAGGTTTTTGTTGATGTAAAGGTAAGTATGGCAGCTTGTCCAGCATTTTTATCAGGTTACTAAACTCTTCTGGGATACTGAAGTGAGATAGAGCTGCAAATAAGAAACTCCAGTTAACCCTATCAAAGGCTTTACATGTGTGACGATTGGGGAGAGATGGGCAAAGGCTGCCAGCCTAGTCAAATTGAATTTGAAATATAATTCTGGCATTTATAAATAAATGTAAAATACAGGCATGTTTTCTTGAATGTAAAAGAATACTGTGAAATGTGGAACTGCAAAATATGTAACAACATTGCACTCTACTGACCCAGTGAAGCATGTTGTGACCCTTTCATGTTAGAATCTGGCTCCAGTGCATCTAGATGAAAGTTTCATGCCCATTGTTTTAAGGCTAAAGTTTATGACCAGAATTTAGATGTGGAAGGTGCTTTATTGCTCTTATTTCTGCTAGAGTGTATATGTGAAATGCCTTGTATTGTAAGTTTCTGAACAGGTGTTAGATTGCTAAATAATGCAGTTTGTGGCCTGAGAACTCAGACCAGGTGTTAAGATGATGCAATATGAATACTAGGAAAACCTAAGTGTGAAAAATGATGTAATTTGGGAGGGCCTTAGAGACATGTTTGTCAGTAATGTTTAAATACTATTTCTCACAAGAGACTGGATGCATTTTGACTTTGGACATCTAACTCAGCATTCTGCCTTATACTCACATGTACGTTTTAGCACTGTGATTTCTTGTAGGAATAGTTAAAGCTAGTAAAGATTAATTAGGTATTTTTCTTTGAAATCAGACCTGTCCTACTGTATTATTTTACATTTTTGTGTGATCTCTGAACTCAGAAATATCTCTGTGGTGTAGTAGATTTGTCTTGTGTTTTAATTATTATTAAATATTTTTAAAACATTTACCTGTGGCTGGTTTGTGTAGAGATAAGCTCTAGAGTACATTGCATATTTATAGAGGTTATTGTAATAGGCCACTCTTACGTAAGCCTTGACTGTTAGTCATACTACCATTGGATAATAATATTGCACAGTAATAATTGGACACCCTTTTAAGAGCCTTTTAGTAGGTGATATTATTAGCTGGGTGGTGGCAGTAATTAATACCGTATAGTCTGGGTAAAGGGGCACTGCTGGAGAATCTTTGTCAGCCTTTCCCAGGAGTGTTTGTGAAGTTGTATAAATACTTATCTCAAAGTGTGTGTGTGTGTGTGTGTGTGTGTGTGTGTGTGTGTGTGTGTGTTGTGTCAGCTACTTGGCAAGGACACAAAGCACTGGTTACAGAGAGAGGGTACTGGAGGTTCTAGCTTGCCCAGCTAGGCTGAGACCTGGACCTTATAGTTGTGCCAGTGGGGAGTCTTATTGGGGACCTGGTGCGCAAAGGAGCAACCAGCCTCAGACTGACTGTGATCTCTGTGTGCACTTAAGGGAAATTGTACTTTACTGTGTGTATTAGTTATCCATTTCTCTTCTATGAGACGACCCTGGTGTTAATGGCCAGCCACGGTCATCACAAGTATTTGGCAGTAGAGGGATCTACTTCACATACTAATTGGCTTGTAGTGGTGTGGGTAGAGCAAATTCCTGTAGCTTATGTACAGTGATCTCTAAAAGTGTTTTGTACTCTAAAACAGCCACGGAGTGTACACTCAGAGTTCAGATCACAACTGTTGTATTTCTTTGTTAGCTTAGTGTTAGTCAGGGTGAGCAGGTAGCATGTTAACAGAGGAGTATGAAAAGCTGACAAGGAGCCAGCTGGCGGAGATGTGCCAGGCTAGTGAGCTGGTGCATGGAAACCTGACTAGGGCAGACCTGACTGCAGCCTTGGTTACAGCTGCATCAGAAAACAGCAGCCTGGAGGACGATCAGACTAACAGTGGAGATACAATATCCTTGGAGAATGGACAACTCAACCTTTCTGCAGTGGACTTAAAAATCCAGCTGGAGCTAAAGAGACTTGAGTTGGAGGCCAGGCATATGGAACTAGAAGCAGCCGAGAAAATGAGGAGTCTACAAGCTGAGGAAAATTAACAGCAGAGGAGGCATGAGAGGGAAATGCTGACTCTTCGCCAGAGTCATGGAGGTAATGGGGAAGGAAGTAACCGGACCCCAGAAGCACAATAGGTCAGTAAAATTCTTCCACAGTTTAAAGAGGGGGGTAATTTTGATAACTTCATTCATATGTTTGAGCAGGTGTGTAAGCAGTGTGATGTTGACCAAGGGCTCTAGGTATGGTTCCTGACCACCTTACTCCATGGTAAAGCTGTAACTTCTTTAGCAAAAATGCATGACACTAACTGTTTTGATTATACTGCTGTAAAAAGACACTTGTTGGAATGTTTTAAGCTAACACCTGAAATGTATAGGAAAAAGTTTTGTGAGCATAGACGCAAGGCAGATGAAAATGTATGTGAATATGTTGCTGAACTGAGCACTTATTTTCATAGCTGGGTGAGTGGATGTCAGGTCACCACTTATGAAGGGCTGGCAGATCTTTTGGTAAGGGAACAAGCCCTTAGCACTCTGCCTGCAGACATGAGGATCTGGTTAGCTGATAGACAGTGTGCTACTTCAGAGGAGTTGGGGAAGAAGGGAGACCTATACCTACCAAGCAGGGTAGCCCTGCACAGGAAAGGGACCCCCAGTACTGCTCATGGGACTGAAGGAACACATGGTGGGCAGCACCTACTGCCCCAACAGAATCCGCCAGTAGCAGGGGAAGCCACTAGTCCAGGTACACATCCAGGAGCTAGGGTTAAATGTTTTGAATGCAACCAGTGGGGCCATGTGGCATATAAATGTCCACGGATGCAAGGTGGGGAACAAACGGTGAAAGAGTCAGTAAGTGGGAAAGACAAAACGCCAATAGTAGGTTGTCTTGGGACAACAAGGGTACCAAACTACCACTGGAGGTTATATCCTATTGTAGTGAATGGCAAAGAGGCCATTGCTAAGAGAGAGAGCCAGCCTCTGATATAACCATTGTAAAGCCTGCACTGGTTACAGAGGAGCTCTACTTGCCTGGGCAGTCTACTCCAGTCAGGACTTTAGGAGGGATCCCATTCCAAATACCTTTGGTTAGGGTTCACCTTGACTGGGAGGGTGGAAAAGGAAGCCAGCAAGTAGGTGTGTTTGAGGATATACCTGCAGATGTCCTGATAGGGAATGATTCTTTTAGTTCAGTACCCTGCACTTGTGCAGTTACATGCAGTCAGGCTTGGAGACAAGCATGTAAGTCTGGTAGCCTGGGGAGATCCAGACAGACTGCATACTTGCAGCCAGGACTGATGAGGTGGTTACTTCAGGAAGTGAGCTACGCTGTAGCAGTGAGACTGAATGAGAGCCACAGCTGCTTGTGGGTACTGATGTTCCCTTGGACAGGGTAATTGCAAAGGTAGAGGTGAGTAGTAGTACCCATGCTGACAGTGAGGCACCACTGTCAGAGGATGCCAGACTTCCTGTGGAAGGGTTACAAGGAGAGACTTGAGACAGGCTCAGCTCTCAGACCCTACATTGCAAGGCCTGAGGCAGATAGCTAGGGGGGCACCTGATTCTCAAGGAAGGGGGAATCTGTATACTGGAACAAAGGGTTACTGTACAGAGAGTGGACCCCTGAGGGAGGGCTAGAAGGTGAGAGAGTACAGTAGTTGGTAGTACCTATAGCTTACCATCTGGTGCTTCTAGCCATAGCCCATGATATTCCCTTTGCATGTCATATGGGCATAAAACATACAAAGAGGCATATTATGCAAAACTTTTATTGCCCTGGAATTTCCAGAGATGTAACTGTACTGCAGGACCTGTGAGCAGTGCCAAAATTTAGGCAAGGCAGGGGACAAGGTGAGAGCTCCTTTGATGCAGAGTCATTTCAGAGGGTAGCTATGGATATTGTGGGTCCTTTGAGTACCCCAAGTTCCACAGGGAAAAAGTATATCCTAGTGATTGTAGATTATGCTACATGAAACCCTGAGGCAGTGGCTTTGTCCTCCATTGAGGCCGAGAAGGTGGCAAATGCTTTGTTAGAGATTTTCAGCAGGGTAGATTTATCAAAGGAAATACTGTCTGATAGAGGTGCCAATTTTATGTCAGACCTGCTAGCTTGTCTGTGTAAGTCTTGTGGAGTGAAGCACATGATGACTACCCTCTACCATCCCCAGACTAATGGTCTTGTTGAGAGGTTAAACTCTACAATCAAGTCCATGCTACGGGCATTTGCAGATCAGTTTAAGAGGGAGTGAGACAAATATTTGCCTCATCTGTTGTTTGCTTACAGAGAGGTTCCCCAGGAATCCACATGTTTTTCACCCTTTGAGTTGCTGTATGGGCATAGGGTGAGGGGACCTCTAGATTTAATTTGAGATGAGTGGGAAGGTGAGTGTGAGTCTCACAAGGAGTCTGTTGCGACATATATTCTGAACCTCAGGACAAGGCTCAGGGAACTCATGGGCCTGGCCCAGGAATACCTGGCAGAAGCCCAACAACAGAAAAAGGTGTGGTATGACAGGAATGCTCAAGCTAGAGAGTATGCTGTAGGGCAGCAGGTGATGGTTCTCATTCCTGTCAGACACAACAAGTTGCAGGCAGCTTGGGAGGGACCCTACAAGGTGGTAAGAAAGGTAAGTGATGTTAACTACATGGTGGAAGTGGTAGGCAGATGGCAGGGACACAAATTGTACCATGTTAACATGATGAAACCTTACCATGACAGGGAGGCCCTTGTGCTGAGCATTTGCAGTGGATTACAGAAGGAGTCTGAGAGAGATCTTGTGACTGATCTCCTAGGTGGAAGGGGTAGCAATGTCCCAGCAGCTATCTCCTACTCAAGTTTGAGAAATCCGAGCAGTGCTGCAGGAGTTTGGGGCATGGTCACCGGGAAACCAGGGAGCACCCACCTGGTGCAGCACCAGGTGGATACAGGACCCCAAAGGCCTATCAGGCAGGCTCCTTATAGGGTGACTGAGAGAGTCAAACAGTCTCTGAAGGAGGAGATACAGGAGATGTTGGAACTAGGGGTGATTCAGGAGTCCAACAGTCCCTGGGCCTCCCCAGTGGTACTAATGTCAAAGAAGGATGGCAGCACCAGGTTTTATGTGGATTACAGGAAATTAAATAGTCACACAGAGGCAGATGCTTACCCCATGCCTAGGACAGATGAGGCCCTAGTGCAGCTGGGTGGGGCTAAGTATCTTACAACCATTGATCTTACCAAGGGTTACTGGCAGTTGGTGCTAGAGAGAAGTCAGCATTTGTAACTCCTTTTGGCTTGTATGAGTTCACAAAGATGCCCTTTGGGATGAAGAATGCCCCAGCGACTTTCCAGAGGCTGGTACATCATATCTTAGCAGGAGCAGGAGGGTTTGCCCTTGCTTACATGGATGATATTGCTATCTACAGCCATTCCTGGCAAGAGCACCTTCAGCATGTCAGGGAAGTGCTGGGCAGACTACGGAGGGCAGGGTTGACCATTAAGCCGAGCAAATGTCAGGTGGGTATGGCAGAGGTCTCCTACCTAGGACACAGAGTGGAGAGTGGTAAGATAAGGCTAGAACCTGCCAAAGTGGAAGCCATTCAGGCATGGCCTGCGCCTGTTACCAAAAAGCAGATGAGGGCATTCTTAGGGACAGCAGGGTACTACAGAAATGTTGTTCCCAATTATAGTACCATAGCTGCTCCCCTCACAGACCTGACAAGGAAGAACAGGCCAGATAAGGTTGTGTGGGCCCCAGCATTTCAGCAGGCATTTCATAAGCTTAAAGAAGCTTTGGGAGGACCCCCTGTGTTAGCCAGTCCAGACTACAGCATATACTTTGTTGTGCAGGTGGATGCTTCAAACTGTGGGGTGGGGGCTGTACTTAGCCAGTTTTATTCAGAGGGAGAAGAGCCCCCCAGTGGTTTATCTCAGTTGTAGTCTCCAACCCAAGGAGGAATGCTATGCAGCAGTAGAAAAGGAATATCTAGCCATAATGTGGGCAGTACAAAAACCTCAGCCTTATCTGTATGGAAGAAAATTCATTGTGATGACAGATCACAACCTTCTAACATGGTTAAACTGAGCCAGTCATCAAAATGCCAAGTTGCTAAGATGGAGTCTGGGGTTGCAAGCATATGATATGTCAGTGCAGCACTGCAGTGGGGGTAGCAATGCCAATGCAAATGGGCTCTCAAGACGGAATGGGGGTGAGGTACACCCAGATAGACCTGACACTCTCAAGTGATGTTTCTCAATGGACACTTGAAAAACTTGCTTGAGTTCCCTGGGGGGGGAGTGTCGATTGGGGAGAGATGGGCGAAGGCTGCCAGCCTAATCAGATAGAATTTGATATATAATTCTGGCATTTGTAAATAAATTTAAAATACAGGCATGTTTTCTTGAATGTAAAAGAATACTGTGAAATGTGGAACTGCAAAATATGTGACAACATTGCACTCTACTGGCCCAGTGAAGCATGTTGTGACCCTTTCATGTTAGAATTTGGCTCCAGTGCATCTAGATGAAAGTTTCATGCCCATTGTTTTAAGGCTAAAGTTTATGACCACAATTTAGATGTGGAAGGTGCTTTATTGCTCTGGTTTCTGCTAGTGTGTATATGTGAAATGCCTTGTATTGTTGTAAGTTTCTGAACAAGTGTTAGATTGCTAAATAATGCAGTTTGTGGCCTGAGAACTCAGACCAGGTGTTAAGATGATGCAATATGAATACTGGGAAAACCTAAGTGTCAAAAATGATGTAATTTGGGAGGGCCTTAGAGACATGTTTGTTAGTAATGTTTAAATACTATTTCTCACAAGAGACTGGAAGCATTTTGACTTTGGACATCTAACTCAGCACTCTGCCTTATGCTCACATGTAAGCTTTAGCACTATGATTTCTTGTAGGAATAGTTAAAGCTAGTAAAGATTAATTAGGTATTTTTTCTTTGAAATCAGACCTGTCCTACTGTATTATTTTAAGTTTCTGTGTGATGTCTGAACTCATAGATATCTCTGTGGTGTAGTAGTTTTGTCTTGTGTTTTAATTATTTATTATTAAATATTTTTAAAACCTTTACCTGCGGCTGGTTTATGTAGAGATAAGCTCTAGAGTACACTGCATATTTATAGAGGTTATTGTAGTAGGCCACTCTAAAGTAAGCCTTGACTGTTAGTCATACTACCATTGGATAATAATATTGCACAGTAATAATTGGACACCCTTTTAAGGGCCTTTTAGTAGCTGATATTATTAGCTGGGTGGTAGCAGTAATTACTACTGTATAGTCTGAGTAAAGTGGCACAGCTGGATAATCTGTGTCAGCCTTTCCCAGGAGTGTCTGTGAAGTTGTATAAATACTTATCTCAAAGTGTGTGTGTGTGTGTGTGTGTGTGTGTGTGTGTGTGTGTGTGTGTGTGTGTGTGTGTATGTTGTGTCAGCTACTTGGCAGGGAAAAGAAGCACTGGTTGGACAGAGAGGGCACTGGAGGTTCTAGCTTGCCCAGCTAGGCTGAGACCTGGACCCTATAGCTGTGCCATTGGGGAGTCTTATTGGGGACCTGGTGAGCAAAGAAGCAGCTAGCGCCAGACTGACTGTGATCTCTGTGTGCACTTAAGGGAAATTGTACTTTACTATGTGTATTAGTTATCCTTTTCTCTTCTATGAGACAACTTCCCTGGTGTTAGTGGTGAGGATTGAGGCTCCTTGATTGCTGGCCCAGGGCACGGTCATCACAACATGCATTTACTGTTAGTGCATATCTCGGGTTCCTTTCCTGTTTGGTAAGATGCATCATGGATTCTAGGGTCAGAGTGTTATCTCAAGTATGTCTGTTACCCATGAAACCAGATTGCTCAGGGGATAATATAGAGGGCATCACTTTTTTAAGTGTTTCTACTAACAAAGAAGTTAGGATTTTGATATCCATGTTGATTAGGGAGATTGGTCTATAATTGTGGGGGTTAGATTTATCCAAGTTATTTTTGGGGATGAAGATTGTTTTGGAGTTGTTTAAATACAGATCTGATATACCTTTTAAGGAGATGAAGTTGTAAACCTTTAGAATAATAGGTGCCAGTTTTTGGTTGAAAGTTTTATAGAATTCCAGAGTGTATCCATCTGCGCCTGGTGCTTTACCCAATTTCAACTTGCTAATGATATCTGTGATTTCCTGTTTGCTAAGTCGGGCTGAGAGAAGTGTTTTTGGTCATCATTTAATTTAGGAAATATAAGTTATCTAAGAAACCCTCAATTCCAAGAATAGGAATTTGGTGTTCCTTTCTTCCACAGATTTCTGACTAGAGTTGTTCAAATAGTTCTATAATTTGTTGGTCCGTACTGAAAATTTTTCCTTGATAATGAAGTAGTGTTATCCTTGAGACCTCCTGTTTATCTATTATTCTTGCTAGAGCTCCAGATGGAACTTGTGTCCATTCAGAATACATATCTATGAATCTTAGTTCCTGTAAGGAATAATTGGATTGATGAAGGTCGGAAAGTTCTTTTTGTTTTTTAATTATTTGTTGTTCTAAGTCAGGGTTTTGATTCTCTTAATATTTCTTATCTAAATCTTTGAGTTCTGCCATTAATCTGTCTTCCTTTTCTTTCCTTAGTTTCTTGAGGAGGGATGTTTTCTAAATGAGCATTCCTCTGAGCATCGCCTTGTAAGCAGCCCATTGGATATCATATGGAATATCCATGTTGTCAAGGTTTTTCTCAAGTTCCGTTAAGGATTTTAAGATCTCAAGAGCTACTTCTTTGTTATATAGTAAGTTAATGTTCAGGGACCAGTTGCATCTTTTTGTCCTATTTACTGACCTATTTGTACAATTTATTTTTAAGTTTATTTTTGAATGGTCTGATAGGAACCTGGGTTCGGCTCAGTATTTTATTTCCCAATTTATGAATGTTTCTGATATTAAGAAAAAGTCCAGATGTGACCAAGCATTATGACATTTGGAATAGTAGGTGTATATATTGCTTTTCTGCAGATCATCTAATAAACGAGATAGGGTTGATAAGTCCAAAATCTGAAATAAGTTCGGCCAGTGTAAGTGACGCCTGGATGTTGTATGATTTTGAGTTGCTGGTGTAGTCAGAGCATGGGTCTATAACTGCATTCCAGTCCCCCCTAATACATGATAGTGATTTGGGAACCTGGATAGTATATTATAGATTTCTACAATGAAATCTTGCTGTTTGGTGCATGGGCCATAGATGTTTAGGAAAAGGGTAGGTTTGTCAAGAGGAGCACTACGGGCTGTGAAATAGCACCATCTACATTCTAAATCAGTTTCATAATATAAGATTGGTTCCTTGGAAGGATTTCTTAATTATGGTTGCCACACCTTTAGAGTTAGAGCTGTCCCCAGATGCAATAATGGCTTTTATCTATCTCTTGTTTGTCACATGCTTCCAATCATCCTTGACCTTATGTGTTTCTTGTATGAAACCTATATTTGCATCCAATTTCAGTAAGAGATGCATCAGTAATTTTTTTCTTATTTTTAACATGTAACCCTCTCACGTTCCACAAATCTAAATTCCACATTCTATTAGTTCTACAGAAAGAGTTTTAACTTAAGTGTTATTTAATCTTTTGTATAGATGTATTAGGATTTTGTATGTAGACTCTATTGGCCCAAGAGTTATTTTGTATGCACATGTTTAGAACATTTATCACATTTGCAGCACTTGGCTCTTTCAAATCTGTCAATATGCCTAGCCACCTATCCACTACATGTGAAAGAGAATAAGGGAGGAAGATTACAAAGTGAGCTGAAGTTACAGAGTATTTGCAAAAGTTGGAGTGTAACCTATAACTGTTAACAAACATATCCATTTTAATTCACAAAAATATCTACAGTTAATATACACTTCTATCTTAACCCAAGATTAGCCATCTTATACCCTACTTAGGAAATGCACCTCACTCCTATTTAAGGATGGTATCAACTGAAGTTAGGGAGTAGTTAAAAATGTTGTTCACACTTAAGATAACAAGAGCTATCTTGATACAACTTTGCTCAGTTATCCCGTTCCTGGGCTGCTCGAGGCTAACAGGAACTCTGCAAGTATTAGAACTATATAGGAAAAGAGAAATTCCTGTCATTCTTATTCAGAGCCTTTCTTTAAAATTTGAAGTAGGTGGAGGTCTCAGAGATGATCCCCATCTTTGTTTTATGCTGGATCATTGTGTAAAATAGTAAAGCTAGCTTTCCCCCTGTATTCAAAATAGAACACAGATTGCAATCAGTCTATAGCTGTAAGATCTTCCTAGCCATCGCTTCTTAAGTTTTGCTGGGGGTCTGAAAGCTTGACATAATGCAGAAGTGTCAAAACTTTTTCAATATTAGTATACTTGATAACTATCAAAATTATTCACCCAAGTTCCATGTAACCAAGGCAATTATGGATCTGTCTTAACCTTGTATGTCCAGGCCCTATATCTGGGCTTAGTTTAGATTTGGGTAGTCTACGTGAGAAATTGTAAATGAAAATATCTAGGTCATTTGGATGTGTTCTAGTTAGACCCTGTCTTAGCTAAGATAGAGTTTAATTTAGATGTCCCAGGGTAGAACAGTAAAGGAATATTGCCTCTCTAATACCTAGGGACTACCTAGCTAGATTGAGTCTGTCTAGTCTGTAATTGTATGGTGATCTCAGTATGAGTCTCCGTGTAGTACTGAATAAAAGGTGGAAGATGATCCTGCTATAAATTCTCTCAAGAACAGCAACTAATATAATCACATTCCTCTTCAGTGGCTATCACCCCATACCAAGAAAAACAAAAAATATCTGGTTTTCTTTATACAGTAAGAATTAGTTGCAACATTTTAGTCAATATGCTACAAGCAACAAACCATGCATAAATTGGGTCTGTATCAGTACACTGAAGTTTTAAAACTTCGAATGTTCTAATATCAATCTGTTTTGAGTGAACACTGAAAATAGTGAAGCTGCAGAACACCGATTTCTTTCCTAGGGAAAGAATTCAGTTGGCCGGTTCTGTGGCTTCGCTATTTTTAGCGCTGTGGTGTAAATTTACGGGTCGGGTTCAGGTAAGTGTGCGATTGTGTGGTTGTTAGGAATAGGGCGCGGGTTAGGTGAGTTAGGGTTAGGGTGCGGGTTAGGTGAGTTAGGGTTAGGGCGCAGGTTAGGTGAATTAGGGTTAGGGGTGGGTTAAGTGAGTTAGGGTTAGAGCGCGGGTTAGGTCAGTGTGTGATAGTGACGGAACTTAGGGTTAGGGTTTGGGTTGGGGTAAGTGGATAGATAGTAGTGTATTTGTAGTTTAGTGTAGGGTTAGTTGTAGGATTATAAGTGTATGTGTGTGTATTGATGTTTTAGGTGTGCTTGTGTTGTGTGTATGTGTTTCGGAATAGCGAATCTTTTCCCAATGAAAAAATTTGCTGATCTGAATGTTTGATATTATGTAGTTTAGATATTTTAGATTCGATGAAATAGCGTTCACTATTTTCATCTTTTGATAACGTGATATAAATGCCATAAATTGATATCATGTCAGAGGGAATGTCAGCAGTCTAAAAGTCCTCAATCTCTCTTCACAGTGAGAGTAGTTTGATGTGTACAAAAATAGCAATGTGTATTCTCTTTTCATTTATATCTCCCTTCCCTGTCCTGACACATGCATTAGGAGGAGCTATCTGGCCAGAATTCAAGCACAAACACATGTCTTGACAATAACTAGACAGACTATCATGTAAATTTGAGTGCAACATTTAAAACAATTTATGAGGAGATTATAGCTGATGTATCCTTTCCACATAAGTCAAGGAGAGGAGAAAGCCTCTAAATTTGACTCTATACAGTCCAGAATGTATCTATACTGTGATAGTATAGGTATTTCATCTTTCCACAAAGTTAGGTAGGTGCAGTCCATAACTAACGTTCAGACATGTCACTTAGAGTTGTAGGTTATTTTGTATGTGGAAAAAGCTTTCCTCACATGCACAAATTTACATAATTCAGACCAAAACACAGTTTGGGAGGACTGAAATTTTGTGTATAACATGCAGGCCTGGTGAGTTGGTTCTCCCATTCAATGAGACTTTTTGGTAAAATATGGCCTTTAGTTAATGTGATAGTGACTCCATTATAAGTCAGACATTTTAAGCTCCGTCAACCAGATATCCTTCAAATGCTTATTTCGGGCAGGTTGCACGTAATCACATAAAAAGTAATGCGAAGGTTGTGTAATTCTGGATAAATTACCTTAATTATGGTGCGGGAGTGTTGTTATGATGTTCCTATCATTCTTTTCTACCCTTCGAGGTGGGTTTGGCTTCACTGATATTGTGTAGCTTCAAGGGAGTAACCTTTGTGACAGTTCAGGAAGTTGTTACACTTAAAGGCTCCTTCTATCCAACATGCTATATTATTTTTTGTTCCTAGGTATTGTCTCTCAGCTTATTGTAAGTATTTCTGGTTGATTAAAATCAAATTTTTTTCCACAGTGTGGGGCTTTTAACAACAGTCGGAAGAAAAAGAAAATGTTATCTGTGCCAACCAGACTACACTGGAGATTTATTTTAGCAGTAGGATGGCTCATGTTTCGGGTGCTTTCCCAAAGCATTTGATGAATGATAGTTTTGAGTCTTTAGGTGAGTCAACAGTGTATTTTACTTCATTAGTAAAGAAGGTTAGTGAGCTTGGGAATCACATCTGGAATTTAATTTTGCTCTTGATGAGTTCAGTGCAGAATGGTGAAAGCTTACGGCACTTTTCTTTTATTTCCAGCAGGTGATCCTGTGAAACTGAGATCATGTGGCCATTCCACTTAATTTGTTTCTGCTTAACTGCTGACAGTATTTTTTGTACGTCTTGGAAATTTAAAAGTTTTACGTAAATTAGTCTTGGAATGTCCGGGTTTTGATTTTTATAAAGTGCATGGTGTGCCCTTTCAATTACGATTTCACTGGTGCTCTCACTAGCTTGCAGTACAGTATTAAATATCTGTTTGGCCACTAGCACAAGTTGACTGTGTACTTCTCAGGGAGACCTCTAATGAGGATATTATTTCATCTACTCCTTGCTTCCAAGTCAAGGAGTTTTAGTTTGATATCCTCAAGTGCAGAATTTTTGGTGCTCATTTCTACTTTGAGTAGTTCGAGTTGGTGTTCATTAGCTTGCATTTTTGCTTCAATGAGGTCCATGCCCTCTGCAATTTAGTTAATTGTACTACCAAATTTTGAAAGTTGCTCAGAGAATCCTTGCACCACCATTTGGAGTGGCAGAAGGGCTAGTTTAAGCTCATCCAGTTGTATGCTGCTTTAAGGTTTTGGTTTTGTGCTGGCTTTAGATAGTTCCTGTTGTTGATTTTGTTTTGTTACTTTCTGCCTCTTGGATATAACCTCTTTTTCAGCTGAGGCTATTGCCAATAGTTTGGTTGTTGAGGTCTGGGTTTCCATATTTTCCAATTCTTTAGACATCTTGTTTTGTTTGCACAGTTCATTTACTGTGTTCAGATAACACTACAGGTACCTTTAGGCCTGTCTCTTACATGTGGTGGAGAGTTCCTTGAGAAATCCAGAGATGGTTTAAGTAGTTTTTGTGAAGACATTTGCACAGAACCTCTCAATCAGATCAGGATCAGGATAAGTGTTGTTCTTGCTCTTAGATTTGGTAGTTCTTTTTTACATTTCCTGTTTTTTAAGTGGTTTTTATGTTAGATGGATAGGAGCTCTGTGGAAAGGGTGCTTGCGAGATGTCCACCATCTTGGAATTCAGCCATGACCTAATCTATTAAGTAGACAGCTTAATGGGTTAAGGGCAAGACAAAAAAGCAGCAAATGCCACCCTGGAATATACCCCTTTGAATTTTTATCACAGGGGTAATAATTTGTCCTTTATCATGTCTTAGTTGCAGGGCGGCCACGGTGGTGCAGTGGTTAGCATTGCCACCTCACAGCAAGAGGTTCTCTGGTTCGATCCCCGGCTGGGGTGCCTTTTGTGCGGAGTCTGCATGTTCTCCCTGTGGTTGCGTGGGTTTCCTCCGGGTGCTCCGGTTTCCTCCCACATCCCAAAGACATGCTGCAGGTGGATTGGACACTCTAAATTGGCCCTAGGTGTGAGTGTGCCTTCTGTGGAAGGTTGGGCGCCGGGCTGGCAACTCGACACCGTAAAACTCCACTGCCAATTAATGTGCGGACAAGGTGATCCGCTGTGGCGACCCCTAACCGGGAAAAGCCGAAAGAAGAAGAAGAAGAAGATCATGTCTTAGTTGCAAAGTGGTTTGCCACTGTTTTATGGTCACTGTAATGTAATCGATTGATATAGGATGTATCTTATACATTTGTAAGCACTCTTTCATCCATGAACGTGGGATGCTGTCAAATGCCTTTTTGTATTCTATCCATGCCATAATACAATTCTCCATTATGACTTTATTTAACAACAAATTAACCTTTGTTAATATGACTTTCTTTTGTTAGCCTTCTGTTCTATTGCCATAATTGAGTTTTCTAGAACAACACAAAACCAAACCAGCGGGCTTCCAGGACAAGAACACCATCAAGGCAAAACTTTTATTGCACAAAAAATAGATTAAGCACTTTCATCCGATTGTAGCATAGGACTTCATTAGAATCTAAACACACATCTCATAAAAGCCATTTAAATACCTTTACATTTAAATCACAAGACCCTCAAATAAATTAATTAACAATCAAGTCAAAATGGTTCACCTTAAAGAAAAACCCTAACTAAAAAAAACAACATTCTAATAAATGACATATTATTAAAATTGTCATAGTACTTTGTGCTACTACATAATCCTTAAACTAAATAATAAAATGTATACACATAAATACTTGTATGTAATGAATTTAAAAAAATACTATTGCAATATATGGAGCTGCTAACTTACTAGTATTATTCTTAGTTAATCTTAGTTAAATGTCACAACATAAAATTGTATCAAAATTGCCATGAACTATAAAACATAAGATCTAGGTTTTAGTATACTAGTTATACTTAAATGGTCATTCAACCCCAGTGGATATAATGCTTCCAATTGTAACTGACATTTAAGTTCTTTGGCCTCTAAAATATCTTTCCAGGGACCCCTTCTTGGGTTGAAGTCAACCTTGTCTATACCAAAAAACAAAAAACTGTGACTGTTGTATTGCCCAATGTGTTTACCTAAAGAATTTGTACTTCTATTATGTCTGATATCTAGCTGATGCTCGTAAATACGTTCCTTAAAATATCTTATGGTTTTACCCACATAACATGTGCACATACTTGATTTTTTAGTTAGGGTTTTTCTTTAAGGTGAACCATTTTGACTTGATTGTTAATTAATTTATTTGAGGGTCATGTGATTTAAATGTAAAGGTATTTAAATGGCTTTTATGAGATGTGTGTTTAGATTCTGATGAAGTCCTATGCTACAATCGGATGAAAGTGCTTAATCTGTTTTTTTGTGCAATAAAAGTTTTGCCTTGACGGTGTTCTTGTCCTGGAAGCCCACTGGTTTGGTTTTCTGTCGTTCTGGTTCTGGGTTTATTTGGATTATGATTGAGTTTTCTGCCAAATGACTATAAAGTCTGTCGGCATCAATTCCATTGTATCGCTTATACATCATTGGAGGGCAAGTTATTAGTCTATAGTTCTTAGGATACCTTGCAGGTTCACTCTTAAGGAAGAGTATAATTTTTCCTGTTAACCAGTTTGGCATCTGTTCAGGTGCGCATATAAATAGTTCTTACCCATGGCTAAATTATCATGTGAAGATTTTAATACTTAGTTAGGAACTTTTCTTAATTTTGTTTCAATTTCTCTGGTTGTTATATCATCCCATTTCATATCCTTCTTTCTTTTACTTCTTCTATCCATTTAGCATCATTATGTCCCACAGGATCTTCATAGATATTTCTGCAAAATGTGTCTATTTCTTCTTTTTTGGCAGTGTTTTTATTCCTTTTATCTCATTTCCCAATTCTCTATAAAACATTTTTGGTTCATCAATAAATTGCTTATATTGTACTTTCCTTTATATCTATCTACATATGTTTTCTGTTTTTCTACTTGTGCTGGTATCTTTAGTTTATTATTTGCAACAGTGTATGATAGAGCCTGTTTTATCACATCTATCTTTCTGAGTATTTTTGTTGGTCTGTTCCCTTTTCTGTACTCTTCTAACAGTGACACTTCTTGTCTTAATTGCTTTATAGTTTTCTCTATTTGATACTTCCATGATGGCATTTGAACTCTCCCCTTCCTTTCTCTTACTGCCATGTGTTTTGTGGAAATACTTTATCTGTTATTAATTTAGCTGCACACTTATACATCCTATTTACTTCTGTTACATCACATGTATTTCTATGAACAGTCTTGATTACTGTGTTTGTTTTATGAAATGTCTAACATTTTGGGTCTTATTGACTTTCTGCAGTCTATTTATTTCATTGATCTTAATATGTCTCTCTAAAATTTTCAGAAAATCTTCCTGTATATGTGTCATCTGTTGCTGTTTCATATGGGAACTCACTGGCCTATCACTCCACAACATTGATTGCATCAGAGTTGCCACCATTTTCTGCTCCTTCCCTTGCTGTGCAACTCGAACTGAACTTTTGTACTGGTTTTCTACTGAAGGCTCCAAAGTATCTTCACATGGCAACTGATCAGATGCTTCCCACTCCACTGGTTTCTCCTTAACTTGGGGATTCATTATTCTATCGTACTGTGATATTATCAGAGTTAGATTTTCTAGACTAAATCCTTCACTTCACGGATAATCTAGAAGTTCAATTTCTATTTCTTTAACTTCTCCATTATTAATCCTCTTTTCTACTACCCCCCCCCTTTGTTTTCTTATTTTTTTTGTTTTGTAAAATTTTCCATATCCGAATGGCTTTACCTATATTTCTCCTCAAATATCCTTGGTGCTGTATTCTTGTATTGATCAGTTTTGCTTTCTCCTTTGCATAAATATCACACCATATTAAATCTCTTTTTCTTTCCCATATCCATATTTCTTCTTCAGATATCTCCTGCACCTCATGATTCTCCTTAGTCTGGGGATACATTGTTCCATCATGCTGTGACATAACTTGTATAATACTTTCTACACCAAATCCTGCATTTTGCAAGTATTCTATAACTTCAATTATTATTTTTTAACTTCTACCCTACTAATCTTCTGTTCTTCATTCCCCATTTATGATCTTATTTTTTGTACTGTAAAATTTTTCATATCTGTATGTCTTTGCCTGTATTTCTCTTCAAATATCTTTGGAGCTGCTTTTTTTGTATTAATTAATTTGGCTTTCTCCTTTGAATAAACATTGCACCGTATCAGATCTCTCTCTCATTCTTTTTCGTGGTCATATTTCTTTTTTATATCTTTCAAAACTCTTTAGATTTTGTTCTTGATATTTTTGCACTTCCTGAGTCACTTCTTTTTCAGACAGCCCAAGGTTTCTTGGTCTGTATAATCTTTTTGGGTCTATATTATAACAACAAATGATAAAATGATTGAACATTGTTGTATAAAACTCTAAAGTTCGAATTTACAAGACATCGAACAACCAGAACAGCGATTTTTTCCCAGGGGAAAAAAATCGCTTAAAAAAAAAAAAATAATAATAAAAAGACATTAAAACATGGCATAAAGTGGGGGGCTTTGCCCCCACACCCCCTGACATGGGGGGCTGTGCCCCTACGCCCCCCTACTTAAATATACCAACTCCAAGATCGCACTACAGTGCCGAAAATGGCAAAGTGACAAAGCGGCCAAGTGACTTCTTTCACAGGGAAAGAATTCGCTTATTTGCCGCTTCATCATTTTGCCTTTTCGACATTTCAAGTTCGACCAAGACGCATTCGACAAAATTTGTCTTCGGTTATCTGATAGGAACCCTGTTTTTAACACATTTGTTATATTAACAAACACACATTTGCATTTGAAGCTTTTGACAGTTTTTCTTGGGCAAATGTTTTTCTTTCCTCTAATTTCTCTCTTAATCTTTTTGTATATCTTCTGTCTAGAAATTCTGAGCTTCTTGCATAACACTAACAATACATAATTTCTTTCTTATCCTCATTTGTCCAGTCTATTATCTTTATAGCTCTTTTTTGGCCTGTCAGTTTTTGTAATTTTTGTGGACTACTACGTCCTTCTACAGCAGAGAGGCCATCGCAGCAGGGAGCCATAGTCTTCTTCGTGTCCTCATCACTGCTGACCTAACCTATTGTTCTCTCAGCTAGCTAAATTTGTAACAAAATTGCAAAGTTCACAAGTAACCACATCAACCAAACACATCATTTTCTTGCACTTCAGACTCTGCATTGGGTGGAGCTATTTAGTCTTATTATCCTGCAATTATGTTAACACTGGTCACAACATCATCTATAGTCCAGACAGATGCCTGTTACCAACAAGCTATTATATTGATACCCCCCCCCAGAACTGCCTTCACTGAACTAAAATTTAGTGCTTATTCAAAAATCTAAAAATCATAATGGTGACTGGCTGTACATTATATATGCTGCTAAACTGTGGAACCCTCTCCCAACAAACATCAGAAATATCTCATCTACATTTTTAAAATATCATTACAACATACCTGTCAGTGAAATAATCTAGCATCTGTAAAACCCCCATTACTAAGCCCTCTTCTTGTTCTAATCTTATCCCATCTATATTTTAAAATACCAATGAAATCATACCTATCAACAAATCAGTCCTGCTCATAAGGCAACACTATTACTAAGTCCACTCCTTATGCAGGCAATTCAAGTAAGCACCATGAAATCCTTATGATTCGTATTCAGGTAATATGTCTCAAGTGAAGAACTGTTTTGGTAAAACTGGCATATCGCTTATTTGTGTACTAAATTTCAAAGTGACTTTATACATAAACTGTAAAATAATGCTAAGTGTTCTATAGATATGTGTGACTTTAGGATGCTGTAAGTGCCATATAGCATACTCTACATGGATATTACCTGTTAAATTATACATATCCTTAGCTCATGCTAATTACCTGTGCAAATGTATGTAATGTGGAGCTTTTCTCCATGGGCCTCTGAGAAAAATGGGATTTGTCCAACCAGACTTTTCTGGTAATCAAAGGCAAATAAACAAGTACACTTATGTATTTACATATGCCTCTATTTATTTGTTTATTTGCATGTTTTGCTATCCATTACTTTATTATGCCTGTTAACCATTGCGGCCACAGCCAAGGGAAATCAGACACCACCACTTGTAAGAATAAAATACACCAACAAAAACTTATCTTTCACACAGTAAAATTTTCACATAGTAGAAGTGTAATCTTTCAGGTAAGTTTCCAACTGACTCATCTGAACAGGGTTTAGGGTGGCAGTTTGAACTAGTAAGTAAATCGGTTGTTTAATTCCTCATAGTCAGAGATAATTTGGCCATTATGTCTACATTTTGGGAAAAGGGGTAAGTACTATAGGATTTCATTAACAAGTTGTTCACTTCTCACCAGCACTTTTTTGAGTTGTTGAGAAGCATAGATTCTACATTTTTAAGATGAGTGACTTTGTCTTGTCTTGTAGTTTCACGAGTAAAACGATACTCCATTATGAGACTTAAGAATTTAAAGTGACCTTGGCCTGTCTTGTGATTTCCAAATGAAGAAAAATTCCTCTAACTGTTATGAAAGCTAAGAATTTTAATGAATGTCTATATTTCTTATTGTTTAAATATTCTTCCATCTTTAAATCCATGCAAAGGGCAGTTTGTTTTTGAGATGCTTTATAACTAGAGATAAGAATATGTTCTAAATGGGAGGGTACCAAATAAATTTTATTTGTTCCAAATTTTCTTATTTGGAACAGAGGCTGAAATCATATAGTATGGACAATTTAAGTTTATGGCTGAAATATCTTAATATGGATGGGAAACTAAAAATCATTTGTGCCCTAGGTCAAATGGTGCAGTCATCACTACAAAGGGTTGGTATCATGCAGGAAAGAAGGAAAAATATGTGCTGGTGTTCACTTATGAATGCCCACTCATGTAAGTGTCCTTATTATCTTTAAGATTGGGTCTAGTGAGAGAGTTGACTGTCCTATGCAGTGAGTACAGTTCTAGGGTATTTTGTAAGAGTTTTTGTATGAAGGTTTCAGATCATGTTGGAGGTGGCTTATAAGCTATTGTAGCTGTTAACATGATGTGGCAGGTGCAAATAACCCAG
Organism: Protopterus annectens; assembly: GCF_019279795.1. Classification (NCBI taxonomy): domain Eukaryota; kingdom Metazoa; phylum Chordata; order Ceratodontiformes; family Protopteridae; genus Protopterus; species Protopterus annectens. Next base: position 1,222,280,981 of record NC_056739.1, read on the forward strand.
TTTGCTTCATAGTCACTTATACTAGTGGGGTAGTTGCAATGGGCACTCCTGTAACCAACACATATACAAACATAATGTTAGCCCGATGGAAAAATAATTTCATTTTCTTACAAAGCACTATGTTTCTTAACAGGATACTTTTTTATAAATGATTTGTGGATGATATATTTCTGATATGGGAAGGTAATATAGCACATATTGCTGTATTTATTCATTTTTTACTATAACAGTTGATTTCTTAACTTGTAAGTCATTGTTTTCAACAAATGAGATAAATGTTTTAGATGTCACCCTAATTATATCAGTGAATGGTGATTTAATCACTTTAGTATATAAAAAAGAAATAAAGAAAAATATATTGTTACAGAGATTGAGTGTATGCCTTCCTTTCATGTTTTCAAACATTTGCAAAAAGCCAAAAGATGAGGCTGGCAAGGCTTAATACAAATAATGTTATGAAGGGTCAATTAGTTGCAATAAAGGAACTATTTTTATGTAGAAAGTATCAGAGTGAAGATGTTGAAAGACAATACCACTATGTATTGAATCAACAAAATAATAAAAGTTGACGCTTTTTCACAGATAAGGTAGAAACAGATGAAGAGCAAGTTGGAAGAATAATAAGGGCATCAGATATATGCATACATATAATGCTCATTTCAGTGCGATACAGGACATCATTATACAAAATTGTTTGTTATTACAAGATTTGAGTGATTCAACTTTAAAATATTCTTTGAAAAACACAGTTTAGATACAGAAAAGTGTCAAGCTTGAAAAATAAATTATGTTATTAGGAGTAGGAAGGTAATTTTAAAAACTCAATGGCTAATCATAGGAAAGGTATTTTTCCTTGCTTTAATCACTCCTTTTGTAAGTTTATAAAAAAGGAGCAATGGAAAGTTTTGAAAATCCCATTAACAAAAAAGATACTTTGTTAATAGTTCTGCAACTTGTAATACAAGGAATGTCATATAGCTTGCTCTGTGTGAAGGTTGAAAAGCCTTCCATGTAGGTAAAACTAACAGTAAATTAAGAAATAGGCTGTACAACCACTTGTCAGATATAACAATGCCTTATTTAAACATATTGATTATAAAAGGAGAAGGACAATCCTTTTCTTTCATGACTATTCAGGTATTTTTCCATCTTTGAGAGGTGGGCCCATAGTAACTAAAACTGAAAATAATGAATATAAATAAATCAATGAGCTTCATGCTGATATACTGCCAGGTCTAAATGAGGCAGTGAATTTAAAAACAATATTAAAGTTATTAACAAGAAAATTGTAAATGATGTTGCACCTTTAAATCTAATTCTGATGTCATTAGTCATGTGATTTTTTAACTTATTCAATTATACTGATTGTGATTGATTCTGTTTTGACCTGATGAAGCAATGTTGTGAAAGAGTTTAGCTTGTCATTTTATTCACATTTTTATTAAAGCTACTTAACTCAAAGTATACATTATGTGCTTATCTGAGCCGATTTTGTTGTTGCTTGTAATCCTAAATCACCTTGTTCTATTGGAAGGGTCAACTTATCCCACTTGACCTTTGCCCTCTTCCACTCCCAGATAAAATCCTTCAACTCTTATTACTATCAATAAAATGAAAGGGGCTAAAAACATTTTTTACTGCTTGTATCTTGCTATCCATATCCACAGACAAAAGCTTCCAATTTCACAGTATTTTTGCCATTTGTTTAGTCTCTTCCCACATATCATTAGCTGCCATAACAAAATCGTTTTTAACCCATACTCCTAAATACTTCATTTTTATCATGTCCCCATAGATATGGGTATTTCTGAATCAATTCATGTGTTACATGGTACATAGTTTACAGTTATAGCCTTTGTATTGTCTTCATTTATTTTAAAGCCTGGAAAAAACTTGAAACTGTCTTAGAATATTCTGCAACACTGATAGTCCTTTTCTGGTTTTATCAGGTACAAAATAATATTTTCTCCAAATAAAGTCAACTTTTCATGATTGCCATACCAAATTATATCCTTGAATTTCTAAGTCCCTTATTTTCTTTGCCAGTGACTCTAAATATAATTCAAAGAATGAAGGGGAAAGATGACACCACTGCTTGGTTCCTTTGTTCAGACACAACTTGTCAGAGAGTGGCCCTCCTATCCCAACCGTAACTATTCCTGACTAACTCCCCACCAAGAATTACCTCACATCCTGTCACGATAATCAATCCCACCTTAACGCCTCTCATTATCTCTCCTCATCCCCTACTTATTCCTTACAACCTGATTTATTTTAAAGGGGCAACCCCCTAGCAGGTGTTCATAGAAAAATGTATGCTAGAGGCAAATCCATTTTATTGCAGATATTTGCTGATCACTTTATTTTCTGTTTTACAGCTATTCCCAAAGTCCAAAACAAGAAAAAAAACATGACTTTTGCCACATGCAAACTGCAGGCTAATCACTGAGCTCAAGCTAGCTCAATGGTACACAGGTAGTACATAAATTGGTGGACAACATTAGCCCAGAGATACTTGCCAGAAGTTTCCAGTCATGCTTAAATGAGTAGAAAGTAATATAAATGAAGTAAAGAGGCTAGGTGATACATTTTCCCTACCAGCATAATTAAGTGATATTGTTGAAGCATTTCAATATGGCAGAAGGCATGTAAGGGGTGACAGTGATACAGAGGTTAATGTAGTTGCCTCACTGTGATTGGCTCCCCCATTTATTTCCAAGTTGGGATGTTGGTTTGTGGAGCTTATCCTGCATGAGATCATATGGATTTCTGTAGGGTTCTTCTCTTGTGGCTTGCATCTCCAAGACATACTAATAAATGAACTGGTTAAATATAAGGTGCCCGTGTGTGTGTGTGTGTGTGTGTGTGTGTCTGTGTGTGTGAGCATGCATGTAATCTCTGTGAATCATGTAATGGACAGACATTCAGCTAGGACTGTTTCTCTACATTGCTTCTTATGCTTGAAAGACTCGCCTCAACTGTCTCATAACAATGAATAGGATAACATGGGTGTAAGAAAATGAATGAATAAATGACTGAGAGTATAACTGGCAAGCTATTTTAAAGATGAAAGTAGAGCGAGGAGTTATACCAATTAATGAAAGGAACATTATTAGAGGGTACTAGGCTAAAAATTGACAGTGAAGGCCTTAATATTGGATTTATAAGCCGAGGACTTAAATCCTCCCTTATACCACACTGTTGCTATTTTTGAAAAACCTTGTGAAGATGATGTCCAAAAACTGCTTAACAGTGATCCCATTAAAAGACTTTTCAGCTAACCTACTGAACAAAGAAATTTATTATTTGGCTCGAAGAGAACTCTAGTGTTCTATATAATGAAATAAGATAAAAGCAGAATGCTGGTTTTAAGGACAGCATTGATTATAAATGAAAAATGTTAGTACTATTGCCGGACCTGACTTCTTATGCATTAGTTACTATCGATATGTCTAAGAAATCTTAAAGACATATTGATTATTATATCTATTATTAACTACATGCTTCACAGGAAGTAGACTATAATTTCTTTATCAAGGCAATGGATACCAAGATATACAAATATGGTTACTCTTTATTAAGGTCTATAGTTATTTTTAGTCATTTTTATTGTAAAAATCATTCACCAATTTTATTTCATGCATAAGATTTTTTTATTTTATATAAAATAGAATAAAGTGTATACAAGTCAAATCCAAAGATTTATTGGTAATGCTACATGTAGAATCATTGTGTATAGCTGTGTGCCACTGTGGATGCATATAATAGTTTGATAAAATACTGTTAAACAGTAATGATATTGAATTAAAGATGTCCGAGTTTTGAGTTAAACTTGATGACAGTCATGGTTTAACCAGTGTAAAGGAAACACTTGCACCTGACTTCTTGGAAAAGGAAGTCTTTGGATGATTTCTTGAAATTGATAACCTCATCTGGTATGTTGTTGTAATGCAGGTGCTAATCTGGATAAAGGTTTTTCTCCAATGGCCAATTTATAACACGGTCTTGCGAAGGTGAGATAATGGTCTTGGTTGCCTCTTGGAAAGTAGTTTATTCCCTAAGGAATAGGTTAGTTATCAGAGGTGGGCAGTATCCCACACATGCATAGTGCAGTACTTAAATGGAAAATAGTTCTACTAATGATAGGGAGCCAGTGAACATTCATTAATATGGTACAGCGATGTGTATTTTGTTCTTCAAGTAATGCAAATTTACATATCTTAGTCTCTGCAGTTTGTAGAACAATTAGGAGTAAGGCATATCCCAGTTTAGGCAGCAGAACAGTTTTGGCTATAGATTTTCTAGCAGAAGGGGTTAGGGAGTGAGATATGCAACAGAATATTTTTAATTGGGAGAGAACTTTGGTAGTTATAATGTCTGTATGAGTTTTAAAATTGAGGAGTAGGTCTAATGTTAGTCCTAAAAATGTTTGCTCCATTGGGAACGACATCTCCTTTATTGTCAATAAGCATAAGTTTTGGTTAGGAGGTAAGCTTTTCTGGGTGTGTGAAAAGGGTAATAGTCTTTGTGGGGTTAATTAATAGTCTCTTTGATTGCAGCCAGATTCATAGGTTTGAGAATTGTGCTGAATATTTGTTTGTAAGGATTAGAGATTTGTCAGTATCTCATAATAAAATATCATCTGCATGCATTATAGTATTTAGATTAGGGAAATCAAAGGAAATGTCATTAATAAATAGGGAGAACAGTAGTGGTCCTAGTAATGAGCCTTGTGGGACACCAGTATTAAGTGTATCTGTTTCTGAGAAAGATTTCTGATTGTAAACTTGAAAGGTTCTATCTTTTAGGTAGTTTTGAAAGCAAACAATAGCATTGCCTAGAATGTTTAGTTTATGTTTGTATGGAAGCAGATTATGATAAACTGTCTCAAATGCCCTAGTCATATCAACACTTATACCAGTGGTAATAAGACTGCTCATCCTATTGCTGCAGATATAATCTGTTGCTGAAGTTCATGCTGTCATGGTGCTAAAGGAGTTTCTGAACCCATGTTGTTGGTCAGAAAGCAGTCCTCAGCTGTTAATATGTTTAAATAGTTGTATATATAGGAGTTTATCAAATATTTTAATTAGTGAACCAAGAATGGAAATGGCACTGTGGTCCAGCATCTTGAAGGAAAATGGACTCTGCGTAATGGAACGATAATGGAATGTTTAAAAGGAGCTGGACCCTGGTAGTGCGTAGGGATAAGCTAAAGATGTGTGTAAGAGGTTTAGCAATCTTTTCAGCTGCTAGTTTGAGAAATTTAAGGTGAAGTTTACTATGACTGCTTCCTGTAATGTGAAGTTTTAAGAGGTGTTTTTTAGTTTGTTTAGTTGATATGGATAAGAAATGAAAGACTGCTGCACAGTCAGCTAGAGGGTAGAGTTGTGCAGGTGGTTGAGGATTTGTAGGTAAATCAGGAAAGTAGTTTGTTATATTGGCTAAGGTTGAAAGGATGAAAATGTTAATGTGTGCAGCCATTTCATATCATATGGTTGTTTCTTATTTGTATACCTGCCTGAGGGATTGGTTATTGTCCCAGTGAGTTGCCTTATTTCTTTCCAGAAGACAGAACAGATTGTTTTGGCTGTAAATAAAGGGTTTTGGCAGTATTTGTAGCTATTCTAGTTGATTTTCTAAGGGAGAGGTAGTTGTTGTGGAGGCTTAGGTTTGATTGATCTTTTTATTTCTAGTCTTGTTAGGCTTTATCCCTATCTTTCATTTAGAAATAACCCATGACTGGTTGTGGTTATCACAGGATTAACCCACGGTTGACATGATTAAACAAAGCTAACCTGTGGGTTAATCCTGTGATACTTATACACAGTCATGGATTATTGTATTATACAATTAAATTATTTAAGGAAGAAATTGCTTACCTTTTTTTCAAAATAATGTATTTGCATAATGCCGCTGTAGTATTCCTCTGCATTTGCAGATGTACTGTGCATGCTTATGGGAGTTACATTCCCACGCTTGCACAGTACATTAGTGCTGTTCAGGAAAAGCAACCTCTTTTCTCAGTAGATGTTTTTTTTAATTCCTCCTGCCATTATGAGCTTTTAATGCAGGAATCCTAAACAAAGCCCAGCATAATGTGGGGAGCAAATGTCCAAAAATAGGGACATACTTTATTGCTCTAATAAACTTAGAATGTTACTGCAGTAGGAGGTTTTGTATTACTGTGCATTTTTCTAAAGGATATGAAGTGTAAACCTGAAATGTTTATCATTATTTAATGTCTTCAATCCACAGTGACTTGCCAGAAGACTACATTTTTAGGAGGAAAGATCAAAATGAAGAGGCAAAAATCTGAACAGTTGAGAGGTGTGACAGTTTGCCGAGGCTTTAGGTTAGACAGTGCAGAAATACAAGGAAAATCAAGTATGTTTTGTGTTTCTTTAGTTTTGCAGAATGTACCTGATTTTTCTTGTATTCTGCTGTCCTCTAAGCATATGCCAATAGAAAAATCTGGCCACTCAATGGTACTTTAGTAGCCAGACTTTTTTTTTATTGGTATATGCTTGATTTACAATGGGCACACTGGTTGGGCTGTATAATCTACATTTTTGAAAGGCAGTGAACCATTATTGTATAATTGCTGTTTAATTTTATTGTAAGCCATTTACTTGTCCTTTCTTTAAGCCTTCTTTTTGAGACAGAAAATCTTGTATGTGGGATAGTAAGCCGGCGAAGTATGAAAGTGGAAGTGTGGGATCTTTAGTATACAGTTAAGACCATTCTAAGTTATCTAGGTGTGAGTTCAGTTCTATGATTTCTTGGGGAACCTCTTGCAGTTTTGTATGACCAAAGGGAAATGACAGAAAAAGTTTTCTTGTACTAGGTTGATACTAGAGGGTGTGGGATTTATACTGATGCAGTACAGAGGTGAATTTATTGAGTATATAAATATAGCTCAGATTTTTTTTTAATATTTTCATTTAATTTTGAGATCAGTTTCTTAGTTCTGTTGGTTTAAGAAGATACAGAATATGTTTGTTTGAAATCCAGTAAGAAAAATGTCAGTGGTAACAATTTTAAACTACACTACCCCCAGATAAAGATGGTACGTGGTAACAATGTTGGACACTGTAGCAGCATGTACCTCCTTATCTTAAAGCAGGATTCAGTTAAAGGGTAAATTCTATGTACAAGAAAGATAACTGCTAATGAAGAGCTTTCTGATAAGCAGAAATTTTGGCTAATGAATTTATAGTAAGAAGAACGTAAAATTAAACCAAGTTAAAAAAAACGGAGGACTTGGCACGGAGTAGTCGAGAATGTAGTTTTATTAAGCGCTTTTTGTTTATTTACATAAACAAACTTCTTCAGATGAAAAGTCATACATTCCAGGATTTAAAATAACACACACAAGAAGATACATGTGACACTGTAAAACCAAACAGCTCAAAAGCTCATAATTAATAAAAACACTCTTAAAGTAACACAGACGCTAACTACTGCTGACTGAGTCTTTTGGCTTTTCCCAGTCAGGGGACGCCACAGCTGAACTCCGGTCCGCTAATGATTGGCAGTAGATTTTTACATGCCGAGTTGCCAGCCCTGATGCACAACCTTCAGCGAAGGCATGCCCATTCACGCATGTCTCCACACAGAAGACGCTCTAGCTGAGAATCAAACAGGACAACGTCTTACTGTGAGGCGACAATGCTACCGCAGCACCACCACCACACAGACGCTAACTGCTGCTACTTGTTAAAAAACAATTTGGCATATAATACAATGGCATTAAGAATCTTGTTACTTGTATCTCAAAAAGTAATGGTAGGCTAATAAAATAATTTTATATCTGCCTTTTGAATAATATTGGCAACTGCTACTAAATGCTCACCACCTTCCTGGCTTGAATGATATGTGCAATATTACTTGCCTTTTGAAATGAAAAAGCTTAAAAAGGTAGCTAGTTGCTCCTAGCATCATAATTAATAACCTTGTGTTTTCCTCTTTAATTGCATTTATGTTTTATATTTCATATACATTTTATGTACTTTTCATGATAATAAACACTTTGAGTGTTTTTACTAATTATGACGTATAGGCTTTTGAGCTGTTTGGTTTTACAGTGTCACATGTATCTTCTTGTGTGTGTTATTTTAAATCCTTGAATGTATGAGTTTTAATCTGAAGAAGTTTATGTAAATAAACGAAAAGCACTTAATAAAACTACATTCTCGACTACTCCGTGCCAAGTCCTCTGTTGTTTTAACTTGGTAATGAATTTATAGTGACAAGTTATTCACTTACCTGCTATTATTTGGGATATGGTAAAAGACAATGATAGTGATATTAGTGCTTCTTTAGTCAAGAAAATGGCAGGGATTCACAATTAAAAGCACAACAGCCCAACTCATGCCGCATAGGTGATCTAAGTTGCAGTACTCTGCTATTTAGTAATTCGTGGTTATGCACATTCTCCCTAGGTACATTATTTCATTAAGTCGGAATTTGCATGATTATGACTTGCTCAGCTGTGTTACACTGCTCAGCTGAGTGCCTACTAACCTACAACACAAAGTATGGCAGGACTCAGCAGACAGCACACAGGCACATGATCCTGTAGACACACACACACACACACACACACACATTGACAAACATGCATACTCAAACTGTACCTACTTGCAGGCTACCAGACAGGGAAAGCTAAGAAAGTCAAAATCCCAGTATAGAATGTCCTCTGCTCTGTGCAGCCACCCTGTTTGATAGTCAGCCCATACATACATACACACACACACACACACACACACACACACACACACACACACACACACACACACACACACACACACACACACACACACTCACACACTCACAAATAAACTCTTTACAGACACTCTAACACTCACAGACCGAGAAACAGACAGACATGCAGGCACACAGATAAATACACACACATACACACTCACATACACACATGATCCACTACCTACCTACTTATATAGGCAGTCTCTACAGGGTGAAGTTACTCTGTTTCCCCTGCATAGGTTCCTTCTCCTCTAATGGTCTGTTGGTCCATATACATACTGCTGTGGCTTGCTGAACAACCTTGGTTCTTGCAGCATTTCTTTCTCTGTTTTAAATAGGTCTGTTGTTTCTTCATTAACCTGTTGGGAGGGGTGCTTTTTAACAGCCTTTCAGCCTTTGTCTTAGAGGGTGAGGGGACTGTGCATCTGCCATCAGAGGTTTTGTCATTGCAGATGTGGGAAGTTTTCTCCTGTCTCTTCCCACTGTCTTCAGTAGTCTACTGTGGGTTAAGGAGTCATACTTTCAGATGTAGTCCTTTCTGTCATTGAGCAGATCACTGAGAGCAAAGCTGTCAAGCTGCTCTCACTGACTGCCCCACTTACTGAGTCAACAAAGTCAATAGTTTGGTTTTAGCCACCTACCATCACAAGTTTAGTGGGCCAGTTCTCTTTATAGGTCAGACTGCTCCTCTTTCCCCATGATAATGCTGTCTCTGAGTTAATATATCGATCTACCAGGGGTGCATAATTTTGCAGTTCTGCAGACTGTTGATTTAGCTAACAAATTTAAATGTAGTAACTAGACTTGTCGATGGAGCTATCTTGTTAACAGCATAAATACAATGTGATTGTAATTAGTAAGTTGACTGTCTACAAAACAGACCAGACCTTTACTTCCATGTCACTTTCATGTGTCCTTGCTGGAGTAACCAAACTATTATTGCTTTGTAATGCAAGGTTACCGTTTGTATTTTAACTGAAAAATAGGCAATTTAGTATTGTGTTTTGCACATATAATTTGTTACTGCATTTCTTGAATATTTGGAATATGGCATTTCTTCCAACAGTAATTCTTCTGACATGGTCTTTCCAGTAATTATCATGCCTAGACTGCTGGTGTTCAGTGTTCCAACTGCAGTAGTGGTCTCAAACTCAAATAGCTCAAGGGCTGTTAGAGGATGAATCCTCCGAGCTGAGGGCTGGGTCAGTGGTAACAAAAAAAGCCAGCCATGCATTCTTAAAAAAAATAATAATACTAATAATTTATCAAGAATATAATAAAATAAAAGTATAGTAAAAATGCAGATGCACAGACACACACATATACACAGCTATCACATTCAGGTGCACATAGACAAACACAAACCTGTCACATTCCTGCACAAATACCCATGTATGGGTCTACTTGATATGGCCGACATTTCAAAATGTCAAAAACCATATGGGCAAGACTATATGATCGACATTCGAAATGTCAATCATACAAAAAAAAAAAAAAAAAAAACAACAACAAAATCTTACCTTCATGCTGCAAGCTCCACCCCATCACACCTCCCCCTGTAACTTAAATATACCAACTCCGGGATCGCATTACAGTGCGGAAGATGGAAATATTTCCATTCCGCACTGTTTGGAGATGCTGGTTCCGTATGGTCAACATTTTGAATGTTGATCATATGGTCTCGGCCATATGGTCTTCAATATTCTGAAATGTTGACCATGTGAATGGGACCCCCGTGCATACACCTTTGGGCATGTGTGCACATGGCAGTCCTAGCTGACAACCTCTTCCCAGAACAATTAGCAACAAATCCAAAAAATAAATAGGGACAAAAGTCTTAAATAAAATATTAGTACTACTGATATTAAATATGACAGAATAAGAGCATCTGAATTAGCATGCATTTTTATAGGTAAAATAACATCACATTTTAATGCTTCTCATTATTTGTTGACTATTATTCACTCGACTTTTTCTCAAATAATTACCAATTTTAAGACATACAGCACAAAATCCAGAATGTCTTTGAAAAATCAAGGACACTTGAGAGTTATATTACACACACACACACACACACACACACACACATATCACTTCTACCATCCCTGAGTTAATGTATTCCATGATCATACTGCTGGATTAGGCACCACCCCATTTCAGTTTTTATTTTCTGGTTCTTGTTGTAATCCTCATCATTTTTTTTAACAGTGTGTTTTTTAAAGGGTAGTGCAGAATTTTGTTTTGACCAGAGTATACTCAACTACCTCTGATTTGTTTTTGAGATTCTGACTTTGCCTTGTAAAACATGTTCCTTTCTGTACAGGTACTATATGGCAGGTGTCTGCTACTTCCTGGAGCTCAAACAAATTAATATCACAAGTGTTTAGAAATTATACACTTATGTTGTTGGTCTGTTTTGAGTTCCAATAAATTTTTATCTTTCTCACTATCTCCACAGTGCTGAATAGGTCACCAACCTACCACAGGTCATGCAGACAGTCATTCTTATACTGCATGCACAGCTGTGGTCAATCTTTGAAGAATCCAGGTTCACTATAGCATATCTTTGGGATGCGGGATACACGCAGGAGCACTCAGCAAAAAAAAGCCCATGCAAACACAGTGGGGATGTGCAGACATTGCACAAAGGGCTTACCTGCTAGGAACTGAACTCAATAACTAAGTACTTGAGGCAGCAATGCTAACTGCTACATCACTGTGCTACCCTAAAGCTGTATATAATTTAAGCTTCATTTGGTTAAATCAATAAAAAAGTTTTCTTAAGATTTATAAAAAGTGGAACATCTTCCCTGCATTAATAGAAAGGTTAATATATACTCTTCAGGCATTTCAATAAATAAATAAATAAATAGGTTCATAGGTATGTATTAGGCTAGCAATCATTTGAACCCTTATAAGCATATCCATGCAACCCAAATGTGACCCAAAAATTTGATTTATATAGGGACTGATTTACTGACTGCTTTTATATATCAGAGACGTAGGCACCAGGCCAGGGGTGAATTTCCGAGTACCCATCCATTTGCCAAGTTGCAGTTAAATGGGGATAGAGATGAAGTCTGCTTCACATGGATGGAAACAGTCTGTTCCAGAGAATGGAAAGTCTCTGAGAAACATATCTGTCTCTCCAACAAATCGTATTTATGTTGTAAGCAAAATTTAGTTCTTTTAATCTAGTAATTCTGATGCTGCTTCTTTTGCGAATGTGCAGAAGGCTCATTAAAGCAGTGTTTGAGGATGCCTGGTATGCCAGGCAAAGATCACCTCTCAGAAGTGTGTAAGATACCAAGTAAAGAGACAGGGCTTTGAGGAGATCAGCATAGGACATTGTGCTTACTGCCTGTATTCGTTTTGTAAGGAACCTTTGTGGATGTTTCATTTGCTGCATGTGTCAGGTGCATACCGAAGGGGGGCATTATACTCCTTGATGGGTCGGATGAGGGCTGAGTACAGTGGTACAATGACCTCTCTGGACCTAGATGTCTTACCCTTACTTATAAGTTAAGCAACACAGAAGGATGTTCTTAATGCCTTGGACACATGTTGGTTAAAGGCTAGGTTACTATCTGCATTAGTTTCCAGATCCGTATACTAGTATATTAACTTTTAGGGGGTGTTTTATTGATGCCGTAGATATCCAGGGTGAAAGACTTCCCAGAGGGTACTACAATGCAATATTTGGTATTGAGTTTTAAGCCATGGGTTTGGCACCAAGTTAGATCTTCCTGAAGGGCGTCCTCACCTTGAGGGGGATTCAGTGACTGCTCCCAGTTTACAATCATCTATGAACTTGGTTAGTCAGAGGCATTTAACACTCACTTTGACATCAGAGAAGTAGATGCCAAAAGGACTGGGTCTAGCACAAAGAACTGGGCAGACTCCACTGGTGACTGGCCTCTGTGTGGAGGTAGTCTCACCAGTTCTAACTTCTGGGTTCCTATCAGTGAGCCAGCTAGCTATCCAGTGTATTATAAAGAAGTTTATATCTAGTTCTGTAAGTTTGTTGACAATACCCGAGTGGGACATTGTATCAAATGCTTTAGCCAGATCTAGGTAGGCAGTAGGCACTGTTTCCCCCTCATCCATTACCTTAGTGACCTTATGAAGAGGACGACTGTTGCAGTCCTCCATGTAAGTAACACAAATACAGTCAATAGGAGTGCACATTGCTATTTATAATAAGGAAAAAGGAACTTCCTTGTACTTGTAAAATAGCAATTAGATGATATTTCTGGATTTAATAACATAATTAAACATTTTCAGCAGGAGTGCATGTGTGTGGAAAAGAAGAGGAATGACTATGAACATTTGCAGCATATCCTTTAACTATTCATAGAAATACAAGTATAAATGTAATATAAAACAAAGAAATTAAATTAGGCTAACATGTGTAAGACAAAATGAAAATTACTATAGTACAAAACAGATTGTTTTATAGTTTATAAAGTTCTGTTATGGTACTGAAAAATGTACTCCAGAAATAAAGTGAAACAAATAAAAATAGCAGGAACACCACAGCAGCAAGGAGCATAAAAACTTTAATAAAACTTAAGGCAGATAAGTGATTTCACATTTCCCAAATAAATGCTTCATCAGATCTAACAGATAAAAAACTCATCTCATAATATATCAATGCAACAATTAAATAATTAATGCAACATCCAGTCAATGCACACTTCTTGTTAAAACTATAAAGGGAATTAGCATTAATAATTAGTATTGCAAATCACGCTCTAAAAGGACTGGTTTCAGTGACACAGAGCAATTTAAGCCTGGATAACAATCTGATTTTAGAATCCAGGAAAGTTCTATTTTCTCAGTGTAATTCACTACATCTCCACCCCTATCATTGGGAAGAATACATTGGAAAACCTTAAAGGAAAAAATATGTCCCTCATGATCCATGATATGCTTAGCTAAATTTTTTTCACATCATTCTTTCTTATATCATACAAATGTCTCACCACTCTTTCCTTAATCATCCTATTAGTTTTTCCTACATAAAAACTCAGGCATTGATTACAGGTGGCTAAATAGACAATGTTCTTTGTCCTACAGTCAGCATAAGTAGTAGAAAAAAAGCTGTAATTAATCCTAGGATGTTTAAAAGACTGTTCTTTGCAGATGTACCTACATATACAACAATTCCTACAAGGAAATGTACCTGTCCTCATGGAGAAAACAGTATCTTTATTCTTACTCTTAGCAGATTTTCCACAAACCATTTGATTAATGGCTGAAGCGCTTGCTAGAGTCAGCATGAAGAGGAGGACAGAAGTAGTAAGCCATGACCTACTCACTTTTTGTTAGGAAGGAGATATGGAAGACCCTTGCTCAGTTGTGCTCCTGGCATTGCAGCTACCGGCGGATAGCAGAGAACCATTGGGTCATCTATCTAGGGGATTGATGGAGTTGTTGGGTATTGTTGAGTCAGGGCAATTCTCACAATGCATGCACACAGGGACAGCAGAGGCAACAGACCCATTAAAGCCTTATTAGCAAGTAGAAGTTGTAGAACTAAGTCTGACTCTCCCCTTGTGACATCCATTCATCATCAGACTGTGAGGAAATGCTGTCTGGAGAGATTAAAATCCTTGCAATGATAAAGAAAACCTTACAAACTGAGAAGAGAAGGAGATCAGGAAAGTCATGTTCACACAGGCAAAAAAAAAACTGTTCAAAACCTAACCGGTGTGAATCATTGTAAAAAAAATCAAGGAGTTTGTCAGTCAACCACAGGGAGACAGAATATGCAAGGTCATTGAGAATATATTTGATGTTCTATGAGAATGTACCATTCTAGGTTTTGGTTATGGCATGCAGGCATATGAATTATTGTCTTAACAGAAAAAAAGAGTGAAAAACTCTACCTCCACTCATCTCCTCAGTTTACTTCTCTACTATGCTCTGTAAAGCCTTACTGCTAAACTACTGTTTCATCTTGACTGTAATGTAAATATTGTAAATAGTTTTTGCTTACTCTATTGTTAGAATATGCTGTGTAATTTGTACACTAAACTGTCACTTTTTGAACTCTGATGGAGCTTTTCTCCCCAGGTCACTGCTGAAAAAGGGCTTTCTGCCCAGCCAGACTAACCCGGTCAAAAAATATAAAATAAATAAATAAAAAATAAATAAAATAAACTGCTGGAGCATCATGAGATGTGGTGTGCAGTGCAACGTTTTATTCTGCACTGGGGTGATGGAGGAATTCATAATACTTTATACTTAGATGTCATTTCTTCTACAAGGTAGGTAGAAAAGAAGATGAATGTCTTTCAGCATGCAGATGACTGATGTAGAGTCACAGCACATCAGGATGGAATGAGTCAATGAGAACCTTGTTCAGGTTACTGGATAAGTCCAAGACTATAAGCAGACTGTCTTGGGATTGACTCTGATATTTTTTATAACTTATGGCAAGCTGTCACTTCATGGCTATATCTGAAAAGAGTAATCACTGAGGAAGCTGATCCTGATGGCATTAATAACTAGATGTATGGGTGTACTTTAATGGAAAATTTATTTTTGCCAAGTAAGAACTGGAAAGGCACATTTTTTTCAAAACCTGAGTTAATGAAAACCTTTGTCTCCAAATTCCACCTTTAGGGAAATGTCCCTTTTCTTCATGATGTTGTGACCTTTGAATTAGTTGTATTCTAGACAGGAATAAATGGGGTATCCTCACGTATAAAGGGATTGTAGGTGGATTTTCTTGAGTTTATTGCATTTTATTCAAGAAAAAGATTGTCAAAACCCATATGGTAGACAATTCAGCAATTCAGATTAACTTAGAGAATAATGGACCTGGATTGCCAGGCATGAGTTAAGTGCAAACCAGGATAAGAACACACAATTTTTTTTTGGCAGACCTAAGAAGTGTCATTTGTGGGTCAAAGAATGTATATGTTCACAATGAGAATGATGTAAAAGTGTATGTCTGAGGAGTATGGTACTGAGGGTGGCTTTAGAGATGGTGAATGTTTGCTAGTAACGGGAGGATGATGGTTTGACATCACAGTAATAATGGTGATGTCAGAAAGGGAAACAATGTCAGATATGTCTTTAACATCAAGATTAGTTTGTTTGAACAGGGAGTTTGACATAATATGTAACTGCAGGTGACCATTGCTAATGGATCACAGTGAGATGGACATGCAGAGACAGAAGATAAGCAGTGAAAAGCAATATATGAAACAAATGACCTTATAGCATTGTGGCACCCAGGTAAGGGCAGTGTAGTCAGTCAGGCGGGATTGGAGGAACACAAAACAGGATTTGAATTATACCATTATTTGGTTTACTCTAGACCTAATGTTCTAAACCTGTTACAAACTATTAAAGCTAAACTGGCTCTTTATTAGAAAAAAAGGAACCTCTGTGTTATAACTAGAGCTAGAGGAACTAGTTCTTTACTAAATGAAAAAGGAACCCCTGTGTTATAGTAAGTACTAGAGGAACTACCTCACACAACATTGTGACAGAAAGACCTGTGAGATTTCCTGCAACTGTCCCCTATTATATAAATGAAACAGTACTGCATTTGTATCAAATTAACAGTCTATACCAAAGTCCATCATATTATGGCTTATGTTTAACAATTATGTCTGCACACATAGTTGTTTATCAGAGGCATCTAGTAAGAAAACAATTATTCTGGAGAATGCTGCTTTAAAAGTGCATTTAGTTTGGACATTTCTATATCATACAATACTTTGCATTTTTGCCAAACTGAAGGTCTGGTTTCATTTTTTTTTAATTTATAACTAGAATTTTCAAAGACAAACATGTTTACGTGGCATTATCATCTAAATAGTTTCTAAAAATGGTGTGTGCCTGCTAAAAATATTGTAAGTATTTAAAAGGATGCATTTAGTGAAGCTTGTATATCAATAACAGACAGGAAGTACCTTATTCTTCTATTGATCCTGTAGTTGCAATATAATAGTTTCCAATTTGCTGTTCTACACTTACATGAAAGTACATGAATCAATGAGGTCTTTGGCTTCATTAAATGTGAGGTTTTCCCTTGACCAGATAAATCAATAAATGCACTGATGCTATTTAAAGGGTTCAATTGCTTTCAACTGAGATCTAACCATTATAATAAGATCTGGAGCTATTTTAAGCTCACACCAGCAGTTTGTATTTTACTTGCTTTTGCTGGAAAATGATACAACAGGGATATGTTTCTCTTTGTCTGTCTCATACAGACACACACACACACACTGTCACACACATACACACACTATCTCTCTCACTCTCTGATACACACACACACACACACACACACACACACACACACACACGTATGGCCATGCACAGAAATACATACATGCCCACACACGTACACATATCAAATTCAATAGCATTTAACCCATCCATACACATACATTCTTTGGTAGATCATTTGTACTATGCCTAATATTCTTTACAATAAAATCCATCTGGGTAGCTCAGTAGCTTCTTGTGAACTTGGCAATCTGCATGCAAGACTGATGTTGTGAAAGCTGTGCAGGTTGTACTGCTTGGGGCAGAGGTCACATACATTTTCAGACTTCCACTCCATGGCCCCTTCTGAGCACAACAGCTATCTTAATGCCTTAGCAGAAATTCTTATAATCCCAGCATCTTTGCACTATGAACCTTCAGCTACTTGTCAGTAAACAAGCATACATACACCACAAACAGTTAACATGCTCATTGCTTTCTTGACATTATAAATGCTAACTCCCTTACACGAATAATTAGCCACTCTACTAGTTGCCAAAATACCTTTGATCTTGCCTTCACAAATATAGCCCTTTCTTGTACACCAAATGACTAATCCTGAACTTTGAAATACAGTCTTACTAAAGTAAAGGCACAAAATAACATCTCAAAACTTACCACACCTCAATTTGCCAATATTGTTGTGTCTTTCGGCTTTTCCCGGTTAGGGGTCGGCACAGCGGAACTCAGGTCCGCTAATGATTGGCAGTTGATTTTTACGTGCCGAGTTGCCAGCCCTGATGCACAACCTTCAACGATAGTACACCCATTCATGCATGTTTCCACGCAGAAGACGCTCTAGCTGAGAATCGAACCAGACAGCTTCTTACTGTGAGGTGACAACGGTACCACAGCACCACAATTTGCCAATATATACAATAAAAATAAATACTAATCCTAGACATTAATACACATTAAAATAAAGACACTAAATAACTTCTATCTAAAGCATCACAATCACTTATATTATCCTAACATATATATGGCCTCATTTCACCTTAAATCATGCTGTGCTCTTTCCACTTATGAGATTAATTTTAATTACATGTTGCATCTTTATATATTTTCCTTCCATCCTAAGCCAGTCTCCTGTTAACAATCTTCTCAATTAAGACGCCAGAGAAATTTTCCTCAGGTGGACAGCAAATGTTGGAGGTATGACAGAGAAGAAAGAGATAAATGGGAACATATTTTCTGGGAGTGCGGTGAGTTGACAGACTTTAAGGATTCCCTGAGGGATGCACTGTCAGAGAGGCTGGGTGGGCAGATTGGTCTGACAAGGGAGATGAATTTTTTAAACCATGATAGAGAATCAGAATTGCCTAGGCATGATAAGGCCTTGATGTGTCTAATTATCATGGCTGCCAAAAAAACAGTTACTAGAAAATGGAAATTATACTCTAAACCAACTATACTAGAAGTAGTGACTATAGTAACAGAGATAAAACAACTGGAACTGAGATATTTAGAAAAGGATAGGAGCAAACTACATAGGAAAAAATAGGAATTGTGGGAACAATACATACAGGGGAGGAATGAGGTTTAAAAGAAGGCAGGACTTAAATGAGCTATGTAATGTGTGAAGAGTAGATGAAAATAGATGAAGGCTGCCAGCCTAGCCAGATAGAATTTTGCAGATAATTCTGTCATTTGTAAATATGAATGTAAACTACAGGCTTGTTGTTTTAAATGTAAAGAAATAGTGTTACATGTGGAACTGACAACAGTGCACTCTACTGACCAAAGTAAAGCATGTGGTGACCCGTTGATGTAGACAGTGGTGCTGAAGGGTCTAGATGAAGACATTCTTTCTATTGTTTTAACCAAAAGTTAAATTGCTAGATTTAAACATGCAAATGTATTTGTATTGCTCTGCTTCCTGACCAGTTCCAAGATAACAAAAGGAGCTGTTAAGAATGTAAATGCAGTTTCTGTTAGCCTGGGAACCCAGGGAAGTGTGAAGAATGATCTTATGTGTAGCCTGGGAACCACAGGAAAGTGTGAAGAATGATGTAATGTGAATCAGAACTGCAATTTCAATTTAAAGAGAGAGAACCAGAGAGGAATAGGCATTTTTGTCTAGACTATCCAGCTCATCAGCAATCTACCTGTTTCTTATGTAAGTTTATCTTAGACTTGTATTTTCTTTTAGAAATAGCTAGGAACTAGAAAGGTTAGACTAAGTGTTTTTCTGTGGTGTTAGAACTGTACTACTGAATTTTTTTAAGTATTTCTCTGTGATCTCTGAACTCTTGACTAGCACTGTGTAGTAAGAAGTATTGTCTTGTGTTTTTATTATTTATTATTTATTATTAATATTTTAAAACCTTTCAACTTTGGCTGTTTTGTGTAGAGATAATTTAAGCTCTAGAGTACATTGCATATTTATAGTGATTACTGTACCAAGTCACTCTAATAAGCCTTGACTGTTTAGTTATACTACCAATTGGATTAAGCTCTAGAGTACATTGCATATTTATAGTGATTACTGTACCAAGTCACTCTAATAAGCCTTGACTGTTTAGTTATACTACCAATTGGATAATAATATTGCACAGTAATATTTGGACAGCCTTTAAATGGCTTTTGAGTAGCTGATAAATATTAGCTGGGTGGTGGCAGGTGGTACTACTGTATATTCTGGGTAATAGGGGTACAGCTGGAGAACCTGTGCCAGCCTTTCCCAGGAGTGTCTGTGTGGTTGTATAAACTCTTATCTCAAAGTATGTGTGTGCCAGCTACTTGGGCAGGGACAGAAAGCACTGGTTGGACAGAGAGGTTGCTGGAGACTTTAGCTTGCCCAGCTAGGCTGAGGTCTGGACCCTATAGCTGTGCCAGTGGGGAGTCTTACTGGGGACCTGGGGAGCAAGGAAGTGACCAGCCGCAGACTGACAGTGATCTCTGTGTGCTCTTAAGTGAAATTGCACTTTACTGTGTGTATTGGTTATCCTTTCTTCATATATGAGTCTGGTGTTAGTGGTGAGGATTGAGGCTCCTTGATTGCTAGGCCAGGGCACAGGCGTCACATATTAATTGGTGGCAGTTATGGGATATCCACACCACATATTGATTGGTTGGCAAATACTAATTGGCTTGTAGTGGTGTGGATAGAATGAATTCCTGTAGCTTGTGTACAGTGAGCTTTGAAGGTGTTTTGTACTCTAAAACAGTCACACAGTGAATACTCAGAGTTCAGATTACAATTGCTTTATTTCTTTTGTTAGCTTAGTTTGTCAGGGTGAGCAGGCAGCATGTCAGCAGAAGAATATGGAAAGCTAACAAGGAGCCAGCTGGCGGAGATGTGCCAGGCTAGGGGACTGGTGCATGGAAACCTAATGAAGGCAGACCTGATTGCAGCCTTGGTTACAGCTGCATCAGAAAATAGCAACCAGGACGACAATCAGACTGGCAGTGGAGATATAATATCCTCAGAGAATGGATAGTTCAACCTTCCTGCAGAGGACATAAAATCCATCTGGGGCTAAAGAGACTTGAGTTGGAGGCCAGGCATTTGGACATAAAAGCCAAGGAAAAGGAGAGGCAGAGGCAGCATGAGAGAGAAACTCTGACTCTTCACCAGAGTCATGGAGGTAATGAGGAAGGGAGTAACTGGACCCCAGAAGCACAACAGGGCAGTAAAGTTCTTCTGCAGTTTAAAGAGGGGAATAATTTTGATAGTTTCATTCATATGTTTGAGAGGGTATGCAAACAGTATAGTGTTGACCAAAGGCTCTGGGTACAGTGCCTGACCCCCTTACTCCATGGTAAAGCTGTAACTGTATTGTCTAAAATGTCTGATGTTGCATGTTTTGACTATATTGCTGTAAAAAATTGTCTATTAGAGTTTTTTAAGCTAACAACTGAAATGTATAGGAAAAAGTTTCATGAGCAGAAGCAAGGCAGATGAAAGTGTGTGTGAATATGTTGTTGAACTGAGCTCTTATTTCCATAGGTGGGTGAGTGGATGTCAGGTCACCACTTCTGAAGGACTGGCAGACCTTTTAGTGAGGGAACAAGCCCTTAGCACTTTGCCTGAGGACATGAGGATCTGGTTAGCTGATAGACAATGTGCTACTTCAGATGAGTTGGGGAAGAAGGGAGACCTATACCTGGCAAGCAGGGCAGCCCTGCACAGGAAGGGGACCCCCAGTACTGCTCATGGGTCTAAAGGAACCCATGGTGGGCAGCACAGACTGCAGCAACAGAATCTGCCAGTAGCAGGGGAAGCCAGTAGTCCAGGTACACGTCTAGGAGCTAAGGTTAAATGTTTGAATGCAACCAGTGGGGTCAAGTGGCATACAGGTGTCCACTGAAACAAGGTGAGAAACAAAAGGTGAGGGAGCCAGTAAGTGGGAAAAACAAAATGCCAATAGTAGGTTGTCTTGAGAAAACAGGGGTACTAAACTACCATCCTGCAGATGTCCTGAGAGGGAAGGATTTGGATGAGGCAGTACCATGTGTTTATGCAGTTATATGCAGTCAGGCTAGGAGACAAGCATGTGGGTCTGGTAGCCTAGGGGAGACCCAGGCAGACTGCATACTTGCAGCCAGGACTGGTAAGGTGGTGACTTCAGGGAGGGAGCTACCCTGTAGCAGTGAGACTGAATGTGAGCCACAGCTGCTTGTGGGTACTGATGGTCCCTTGGACAGGGTGACTACAAAGGTAGAGGTGAGTAGTAGTACCCAGGCTGACAGTGAGGCACCACTGTCAGAGGATGCAAGACTTCCTGTGGAAGGAGAGCTGGGAAGGGTTACAAGGAGAGAGTTGAGACAGGCTCAGCTCTCAGACCCTACATTGGAAGTCCTGAGGCAGGTAACTAGGAAGGGACCTGCTTCTCAAGGAAAGGGGAAATCTGTATACCGGGACAAAGGGTTACTTATACCTCTGAGGGAGGGCTAGAAGGTGAGAGAGTACAGCAGTTGGCAGTGCCTAGAGCCTACCATCTGGCGCTTCTAGCCATAGCCCGTGATATTCCCTTTGCAGGTCATATGGGCATAAAACATACAAAGAGGCATATTATGCAGAACTTCTACTGGCCTGAAATTTCCAGAGATGTAACAGGGTACTGCAGGACCTGTGAGCAATGCCAAAAGGTAGGCAAGGCAGGAGACAAGGTGAGAGCTCCTTTGATGCCTTTGCCTGTGATTGAGGAGCCATTTCAAAGGGTAGCTATGGATATTGTGGGTCCGCTGAGTACCCCAAGTTCCATAGGGAAAAAGTATATTCTAGTGGTAGTGGATTATGCTACACGATACCCTGAGGTAGTGGCTTTGTCCTTCATTGAGGCAGAGAAGGTGACAATGCTTTGTTAGAGATTTTCAGCAGGGTAGGTTTCCCAAAAGAAATACTGACTGACGGAGGTGCCAATTTCATGTCAGACCTGCTGGCTTGTCTGTGGAAGTCCTGCGGGGTGAAGCACATGAAGACCTCCCCCTACCATCCCAAGACAAATGGTCATTTGAGAAGTTAAACTCTACAATCAAGTCCTTGCTAGGGGCATTTGCAGATCAGTTTAAGAGGGAGTGGGACAAATATTTGCCCCATCTGTTGTTTGCTTACAAAGAGGTTCCCCAGGAATGCACAGGTTTGTCACCCTTTGAGTTGCTGTATGGGCATAGGGTAATGGGACCTCTAGAGTTAATTCAAGGTGAGTGGGAAGATGAGTGCAAGTCTCACAAGGAGTCTATTGTGGCACATGTCCTGAATCCCAGGACAAGGCTCAGGGAACTCATGGGTTTGGCCCAGGAGAACCTGGCAGAAGCCCAACAACAGAAAAAATGTGTGGTATGACAGGAATGCTCGAGCTAGAGAATATGCTGTGGAGCAGCAGGTAATGGTTCTCATTCCTGTCAGACAAAACAATCTTCAAACAGCTTGGGAGGGACCCTACAATCTGGTAAAAAAGGTAAGTGATGTTAACTACATGGTGGAACTGCTAGGTGGACAGTAGGGGCACAAATTGTACATGCTAACATAGTGAAACCTTACCATGATAGGGAGGCCATTGTGCTGAGCATTTGCAGTGGATTGCAGGAGGAGTCTGAGGGAGATATGCGGACTGATCTCCTCAGTGAGGCTTGAGCTGACATCTCAGTGGAAGGGGTAGCAATGTCCCAGCAGCTATCTCCTACCCAGGTTTGAGAAATCCTAGCAGTGTTGCAGGAATTTGGGGACATGTTCACTGGAAAACCAGGGTGCACCCACCTGGGGCAGCAACAGGTGGACACAGGACCCCAAAGGCCTATTAGGCAGGCCCCTTATAGAGTGCCTGAGAGAGTCAAACAGAGTCTGAGGGAAGAAGTACAGAGCATGTTGGAATTAGGGGTGATGCAAGAGTCTAACAGTCCCTGGGCCTCCCCAGTAGTGCTGGTGCCAAAGAAGGATGGCAGCACCAGGTTCTGTGTAGACTACAGGAAATTAAATAGTTACAGAGAGTCAGATGCTTACCCCATGCCTAGGGCAGATGAGGCCATAGAACAGCTGGGTGGGGCTAAGTATCTTATAACCATTGATTTTACCAAGGGTTACTGGCAGGTGCCCTTGACTCCCAGTGCTAGAGAGAAGTCAGCCTTTATGACTTATTTTGGCTTGTATGATTTCACAACGATGCCCATTGGGATGAAGAATGCCCCAGCAACTTTCAGAGGCTGGTAGATCATATCCTAGCAGGAGCAGGAGGGTTTGTGCTTGCTTATCTAGATGATATTGCCATCTACAGCCATTCCTGGTCAGAGCACCTTCAGGATGTCAGGGAGATGCTGGGCAGACTACAGAGGGCAGGGTTGACCATTAAGCCGAGCAAATGTCAGGTGGGTATGGCAGAGGTCTCCTACCTAGCACATAGAGTGGGGAGTGGTAAGATAAGGCCAGAACCTGCCAAAGTGGAAGCCATTCAGGCATGGCCTGCACCTGTTATTAAAAAGCAGGTGAGGGCATTTTTAGGGACAGCAGGATAAAACAGAAAGTTTGTCCCCAGTTATAGTACCATAGATGCTCCCCTCACAGACCTGACAAGGAAGAACAGGCCCGATAAGGTAGTGTGGACGCCAGCATGTGCACAGGCATTCCAGAGGCTTAAAGAAGCTTTGGGAGGACCTCCTGTATTAGCCAGTCCAGATTACAGCAAATAATCTGTTGTGCAGGTGGATGCTTTGAACCATGGGGTGGGGGCTGTACTTAGCCAGATTTCTTCAGAGGGAGAAGAGCACCCAGTGGTTTATCTCAGTCGTAGGCTCCCACCCAGGGAAGAATGCTATGCATCTGTAGAAAAGGAATGTCTAGCCATAGTGTGGGAACTGAAAAAAATTCAGTCTTATCTGTATGGAAGGAAATTTACTGTTATGGCAGATCACAACCCCATAATATGGTTAAACAGAGCCAGCCAGCAAAATGCCAAGTTGCTAAGATGGAGCCTTGGGTTGCAAGCATATGATATGTCAGTGCAGCACCACAGTGGGAGTAACAATGCCAATGCAGATGAGCTCTCAAGACAGGGAATGGGGTAGGTATACTCAGATAGACCTGACCCTCTCAAGCAGTGTTTCTCAAGGGTCACTTGAAAAACTAGCTTGAGTTCCCCTGGGGGGGGGGGAGATATGTGAAGACTGGGTGAATATAGATGAAGGCTGCCAGCCTAGCCAGATAGAATTTTGCAGATAATTCTGTCATTTGTAAATATGAATGTAAACTACAGTCTTGTTATCCTAAATGTAAAGAAATAGTGTTACATGTGGAACTGGAAATAATTTGACAATAGTGCACTCTACTGACCAAAGTAAAGCATGTGGTGTCCCTTTGATGTAGACAGTGGTGCTGAAGGGTCTAGATGAAGAAATTATTTCTATTGTTTTAACCGTTAAATTGCTAGATTTAAACATGCAAATTTATTTTTATTGCTCTGCTTCCTGACCAAATTGCAAGATAACAAAAGGAGCTGTTAAGAATGTAAATGCAGTTTCTGTTAGCCTAGGAACCCAGGGAGGTGTGAAGAATGATGTAAGGTGTAGCCTTGGAACCCCAGGCAAATATGAAGAATGATGTAATGTGAATCAGAACTGCAATTTCAATTCAGAGAGAACCAGAGAGGAATAATCATTTTTGTCTTGACCATCCAACTCATCAGCACTCTACCTGTTTCTTATGAAGTTTATCTTAGAATTGTATTTTCTTTTAGAAATAGCTAGAAACTAGAAAGATTAGACTAAGTGTTTTTCTGTGATGTCAGAACTGTACTACTGAATTATTTTAAGTATTTCTCTGTGATCTCTGAACTCTTGACTAGCACTGTGTAGTAAGAAGTATTGTCTTGTGTTTTTATTATTTATTACTAAATATTTTAAAACCTTTCAACTGTGGCTGTTTTGTGTAGAGATAATTTAAGCTCTAGAATACATTGCGTATTTATAGTGATTACTGTACCAAGTCACTCTAATAAGCCTTGACTGTTTAGTTATACTACCAATTGGATAATAATGTTGTACAGTAATAATTGGACACCCTTTTTAGGGCCTTTGAGTAAAGCTGATAAATATTAGCTTGCTGGTGGCAGGCAGTACTACCATATAGTCTAGGTAATAGGGGCTCAGCTGGAGAACCTGTGCAGCCTTTCCCAGGAGTATCTGTGTGGTTGTATAAACTCTTATCTCAAAGTGTGTGTGTGTCAGCTTTCTGGGCAGGGACACGAAGCACTGGTTGGACAGAGAGGTTGCTGGAGGTTTTAGCTTGCCCAGCTAGGCTGAGATCTGGACCCTATAGCTGTGCCAGTGGGGAGTCTTATTGGGGACCTGGGGAGCAAGGGAGTGACCAGCCCTGGACTGACTGTGATCTCTGTGTGCTCTTAAGGGAAATTGCACTTTACTGTGTGTATTGGTTATCCTTTCTTCATATATGAGATGCCCTCCCTGGTGTTAGTGGTGAGGATTGAGGCTCCTTAATTGCTGGGCCAGGGCATGGGCATCACATAATATTTGACTGAAAATGATTGGGTAGATAATAATTGATGTATGATGTTTGCAACTGGGAGTGTGTCAGTATGGTTTGTGATGTAAAATGCTTGCAACTAAGACTGTGTCAGAGTTATTTGTTTTCATTTATATAAATGTATGATTGCCTATGTCATAAGTGATGGTTTAATAAAGATGTTCTTGTTTAAAAAAGTAATCAAATGCTTCCATTTGGTAATCATATTACTATGTATATATTCTGATTTTTTTTCTTTTTGAAAACCAGCAATGAACAGGTACTCTTCCTTATGCTAAACAAAATAGCTTATTCTTATTATATAATGTTTTTTACAAGAATTTGTTTCTCATAAATGTCTGCGATATTGAGCTTTGCTTTGCAAGTCTCCACTTCAGTGGGACTATCTCTGCTTAGACTGAAAATCCCAGTTAAAAATGGAATGAATGGATGAAAACAAACAAACAAATACACCTGCCCTCATGACAGCAGACTATAAATGAGTGACCTTTTTCTTTAAATCTGGAAGTACTTCACCTGCATGTACCTCTGTGTTTAGTGACTGGAATATGGTCATATCACAAGAGAATGTAAGCATAGGACAGAGGAGGCAAAAGATTCAGTTAAAGGGGAAGACATTAAGAAATATACTGAAAGCATATGGAATGCAAGAGACAGGAGATAAGCAAACAAGAAATGTACATTTCGTATCAGTCAAAGCAGCGACGAACTTCTCAAGAACAGACAGATTATATAGGACAATGGAATACGAGTACTTAATAACAGAAGTGAAAATGTGCCCAGTTTTAAAAACAGATTGTGCAGCAGTCTTGGCAGGGCTTATAGATTTAAGGTAGTAGACGATGAAGAATGAGTGAAAGATGTTTGAAAAGCAAGCAGAGAAGGGACGGATTGCAGGAACTGGAAGAAGGAATCATTCTGATACAGCCGGGCCAGCAAACAGAGGATAATAGTAAGTGGGTAGTCTCTAAAGAGATTAAGAATAGAGATACATTGATATGAACAAAGTAAATGGTATGTGACAGGAAGGACTAGGGAGCACTGTCTGGGGACAATTAGGCTACAGGAGAAATGGCAGGAGCTAATAAACCCATATAGTTAAGGGAACTAGAGGACCTAGAAAAAAACTGGGAAGACCTTCTAAAGGAGGCAATTTTATACTGCCAGTTAGCATTAAAAATATATTTTGAGAATGTCCTAAGACAGCAAAAGATACTAGCAAGTAGCCTGAGACAGCAAAAACTCAATAGAAGTATTATAAAAATAAAGGACTTAAGAAAAGGCAGATTAGTTAAGGAGACTAAAGAACTAGGAAGACTATTTAGGGATTCTTATGAAAGGTTAAATCAGCCTCAGAAGAGCCAGGGAAGATGGATGGAGTAGCTGAAAGGGGTCTTAGAAGAGGTAGATATACCAAGTATAACATAGAATGAAATGTTGGAGTTACTTAGGCCAAAAAAACTAAAATTCTGTTATTTTCACCAACACGTAGGTCTACCGCTTTCACCTTTACCATAAAAATCAAATGATGGCACAATAATCTCCCCTGACCCATCTACAAAACTATTAGGTGCCATCATAAACAATAATGTAAAATTTGACCTACATGTTAACCAAACTATCAAAACCATCAATAAAAACTAGGGTCACCTTACAGAATAAAAGCCTTCCTAACCCCTCCAGCTAAAATTGCCATAGCTCGCTCTCACCTTCTTTCAACACTTCTGTATGCATCCCCTCTGCTCTCGAATTTAAACAAGACTGTCCCTAACAAACTCTCAATTTGCTACAATCACATTGCCAGGTTTGCCACTGGGCTGCCTTTTAGGACACATCATTGCATCAATCTAAATCAGCTTGGGTGGCTTGAACTACCCAGCCTAATCCAGTATAACCAACTGATTATGGCCTATAAAATCCTCTATAATCCGGACAATACTCCTGCACTTAAACATATTATCACCCCCTATAACAATCCTAGACTGCTTCGATCCTCTAACAAACTAATAATTCAGACTAGCAAAATTAATAACACAGCCGGTGATTCTCTGTTTGCAAACTCTGTAAGTAGATCCTGGAACTCTCTTCCAGCTGATATTACCTTACTTTCCACCTTAGGTGGATTTAAAACTAGACTCAAACAACATTTGTCACTTAACTGGCTATGTCAATGTATCAAGCCTGCCTGACTCTCTCTAGAATGTGTAAAAATCTGTTAACCAGTTTACTGTGTAATTTAATTTAATCCTGACTTGCGCTCAGGATTAACTGTAATGTGTGGAACTTGTTTAACTTGCTTACTTATGTAATCTCTGTAAATAGTCTGTTTGTAATATGTAATGCTGGTATTATGTAATGCTGTATCTGCTTACCCTTGGAGCTTTTCTTCCCAGGCCTCCGCTGAAAATGGACATGCATCCAGTCGGAATATCCCGGTCAACAAATGTAAAATAAATAAAAAAATAAAATATAATACAGCATCAGGCAATGGATAAATCTTCAGGATGGA
The DNA here is from genome assembly GCF_019279795.1 of Protopterus annectens. Classification (NCBI taxonomy): domain Eukaryota; kingdom Metazoa; phylum Chordata; order Ceratodontiformes; family Protopteridae; genus Protopterus; species Protopterus annectens. The sequence continues at coordinate 1,222,309,531 of NC_056739.1, forward strand.
TGGATTTTCATTCAAAGTATGGAAGGAGTAGAAAGGGTTGACAGTCCCCTTAAGGCACAATATATTTTATGGTATCTTGAAGATGGGTAGGATACCCAAGTCATGGCACAGAGTGGCAATATCAGTGATTTTGACAGTATCACCAAATATTGATTTTAAATCATGATTGCAAACTTTTTGTTGGAATACTAGCAGAATGGCTGGCTAGTAGGGTGGGATCATTACATGGGTTCTTAAGAGCAGACAAACACCTGACAGTAATTAAAATATGGACATGATCCATAAAGAGGTACGGGTGTCTGGACAAAAGTTAATATTTTTGGCCCCATATGCTGAGAAGAACTTCAATAGGGTACAGTGGGACTGCCTATAGGCAATTATGCATAGAATGGGTTCCTCTGGAAGGATGACAGAATCATTGCAAGAAGTGCATATGGGATCAGTGGCTGTGATAAAAATAAGCATTAGGATGTCACCACAGTTCAGTACTGGAAGGGGTACTAGGTAAAGCTGCACTTTATCTCTGTTATTTAACCCATATTTAGCACCATTACTGGAGGAGATTAGTGAAATGGACATGGGGGAGGGGTTGGGGAGAGGAAGAGGAAAAGCTGGCAGTATTTTCAGTTGACATTATACCATATATCACTACTCCAGAGCAGGACATCCCAAAATATTTGGCATATTGACACAGTTTGGAAAGATAGCTGGATATAAAATTAATGAAGACATGCAAAAATAGTATGTGTAACTTTTGCACCATCCCCAGGGATTGGTTCAAGAGTACCCCTATGTATGGGAGCATTGTAGGATAAAACAGGGGCCTAGAATGCTCAAAACCCAAATGATTTTACAAAAGAGATGTGGGAGGAGGTGAAGGCAAAAACTGTGGAAATATGGAATTGTATAATGTTAGATGTGGAACACAGAATCCAAGCAATGAAAATGTTTATACCCTCTCTCATATTGCATACACCACAAGCATTTATTTATGCCTCTGGGAGAATTTTGGGTGTGTGTGAAGAAAAAAGTAGTGAAATATATTTGGGGTGATAAACACCCCTCTGTCTCCTTGCTGGAACTGATTTTGCCAGAAGAGAGTGGGAGATTGGTGATACCTGATTTACAAGAATATCATAGGGTAGCACAGTTGAGACAGTATATTATTTGTAGGACGCAGAAGATAATGCAAAATGGAAATGGATGTTGTTAAGGTGGGGGGGTCTACATATATAAGACAATCTGGCAGGAATAAAGAAATTGAGTGAGTTCACAGACTGAAAGTTTGAACTATGACCAGTAGGATTAGCTAAGCATCGGGGGGGGGGTAATGCAATTGTGATAAGGAACTGGTGTGAAAGAGAGAGGAAAATATAGTATTAACAGCAACTAAGAGTATGGGAAAAAGAATGGAGCAGATAGATTTTGAGAGAAATGCAAAATTCCTAGAACAGAGATTATCCAGTATTGGGATGGGGCATACAAAACAATGAAAAAGTATCATGCAGAAATACAGAGAATTAAAGGAAAAACAGAATGAACAAAGGTGGTGATAAAGGCTAGGATAAAGTGGGCATTAGGAAAAGACCGCTAAGTAGACTGTATGAAGCATTAGTATGGGATGTGTAGGAAAGTAGCAGTAGACAAATTCTGAGATGGCGAGAGATGCTAGAGGGAGGAGGGATAGTAGCAGAGAATTGGGAGGAGGTCTGTGGTGCACCTAGACAAGCAGTTAAATCTAGAAAATGTAGGTTATTTGTGTGGAAGTGTCTCCCTAAATATTTTTTATATTCCTGACAGAAAGCAAAGAATGTTCCCAGAAATAAACAGGAACTGCTAGAAATATGTGTAGGAAAGACAGGGAATTTGGAAGCATATTTTATGGACTTGTGAGAAACTAGTACAATACAGAAGCTAATTACAACACTTGATACAGGGTCTGTAAACCAATGGGCACTAGAGTAAATGGGTTTCTATTTAAACTGGATAGCAGTGGAACTATTGCTGCCACATTTCAAGGCCTTGGTAACACTGATATTAATAATAGCTAAAAAAAGAAATGATGAGAAGATGGAAAACAAACCAAGAGCCCCTGACTGAAGAGGTAAACTTATTGTAAGAGATACTGTAAGGAAAATACTGAAGTATACACCAAGTAAATTGTATAACAGAAAGTGGGATTATTGGGACTAAAAAAGGAATGGATTGGAATATAGAATAAAAGTAACGGGAAAACAGGCAGTATGGATGTTACTAAAAGGAACCGAGGCCGATAAGGAAAGAGAGAGAGACATTGTGCAGTAAAAAGTTGAGATGCACCCTGGGAGGAGGAGAGTGAGTTCTGATTAAAGACAGACAAAAGAATATAACTGGCAAGACTTATATGACCCATGGTTTTGTGTTGCACTTGAATGTATAAATGTAAAATGTTACACATCTGCATGTAGAAGTGGGGAGATGTTCTGATACAAAGCAGGTCAATCACCAGAGGAGACAAGCACAACATGTATGAGGCTTTCATTAGTAAGTTAAGTTATGGAGGAAAATAAGCACTTGTTTTTGAAAAAAATTATGAAAAAATGATATGTCACTAGGGTCAGCATTGGATCCTGTCTTATTTGGTATCCGTTTTCAGACTTTGAAGCCAACACTCATGGCCTGTGGTTACCACAGTTTGCGGATGTCTGCCAGTTGGATGTTGTTATTCATTCCTTCACTGACTCACACTTAATCCAACATGAGTTAGACTATGTTAACAATTTGGGCAAGGGTCTAAAACTAAAGGCGAAAAAATGTAGTATACGTCATTAGAGTAAACAAAACATTTTCATGTAATAACATATTGCGAAAATACCTCATCTAGTAAGACACTGTCATACAAGACCTGGGCACTCTTACTGATAATTCCTTATCTTTTGGCCCTTGTGTCTCTGTAGTTGTTTGGAAATCCTTATATGTGACTCAGATACTTTCCCCAAAGGCATTTCCTCTAAACCCAAGGAAGTTTTAACTTTTTTTTACTTATCTCTCATCAGGCCTGTTACTGAATATAATGCCCCTTTTGCATGCATGTATTTGTGGAAAAATATCAGTGGGAGACCTCAGAAATTCCTAATTTAGAAAATAAGCAGTATAAAAACTCTCAGTCATCTAGACATAATGGTTACTTGTACTCTGTTTCTTACAATCTCCTCCTTGGTGATCTGTGCATAGCCTTTCAAGCTGTGAAACACTTGCTCTTTCTTGATGTTCTATTTCTTTACAGAATAGATGGTTTCTCAAATATAAGTTATTTATTAATTGGTGTTTGTTTAATGGGAAAGTTCAAATGGGCAATAAACCATTTTCAGCAGAGACCTGGGGTGAAAATCTCCAAACATATTGTATGAAAGCAAAACACCAATATATAGCAAATACAAACATTTGATATGGCTTGTCATTTGTCAAAATAACACAGCTGCAAATGTTATTATTTTTAGAAGTATAATACAAAATAATACAGAGCAAGACTGTCTAGTGAGAGAACTAAGCTTAATTTGTTTAAATTACATGATGTGAGGAAAGAAAGTCAGAACCAAAGGTAAGATAAGCAAGGAAAATCTATGAATTCAAAAAAGATAGCGACACAGTGGTTAACTGAAGAAAGGATTATAAATAAATAAGCTGACAAAGAGTATCAGAGATGAGAGAGGTAGAGTGAAGATTGGTTAGCAAAGAAAGGAATGTGTGTACACAAGAGAAGAGAAGACACACTGTGTGTATAAAGTTATTAAAGGAAGAGGTATTTTGAAGGATATATACCTAGGCAGCAGGTGAGTAAGATATTCAGTAGTGAAACAGGAGACATAGTAGGTCAGAAAAATGAAAAATGATTATAGTTGTAGGAAGTGAAGGGAGAGAATGGATACAAGAAAATGGGATGAGAAATAAAACTGGTTAGAAGATGAAGGTGGGATGAAAGAGAAAAAATTGTTAGAGAATGCTACTAATCTGGTGTGGAGCATGAGCAAAGCTAGGAATTAGGAATATTTTAAAGAAATTTTGAGCATGTGGAGGTTGGATGACAATCTGATTGTTACTGTGAATGAGCTCCAGGTTTTTGTTATTCGATTGGGGTATACAGGCTACTCTAATGTTTTAGTTTGTCTTTGATATGGAGTTGTTAATCATTTAATATTAAGGGACTTTGTGGGGTGTAATTTTGGAGAATTTTGCTAAGAATTGCGCAGGCTGAAAGATTGTTCATTATCTTTTGTGCTTTGATTAAATGGGCATATGTAAGATGGTGAGGGTAGGTCTACCCGATTTAGCTCTTTTTGTGCAGCACAATGGTGACTTTGAATGGGCATGTTTGCAGCAGTGCATGCAGTCTTGCTATAACATTGCTCAAGTTTAGTTTTTAATGAGGTTTGGAGGTTTTCAATGATGGGTGCTTCATACAGAACAGATGGTGGTAGGTAAGTGTTAGTTAATGTTACTTTACTATGATTTGTGAAGATGTTTTTTGTTATGTATAGTAGTCCTAAATTTTGGTATGTGTTTGTAATTGCATTTAGAATGTATGAGTCAGACCTTAGACTGACATCTATGGTCATGGCAAACAATTTAGTATGAGATACTGCTTCAATGACAGTGTTGTATAGGGAAGTGATTTTGAAGTTTATCAGGGATAAGTGTGTTGGAAAAAAAGCAGGAATACTTTAGTTTTTAGAGCTGAGCAGTAACTGAGCATGTTGGAGTCACCTTTCAGTTGAGTTAAAGGCTTCTTATGTTGAAGATGGGTTAGGCTACCAGACAAGCAAATGAGAATACAGCCATCAGCGCTTGGGCTTCAGGACAGTTACTTTACATTAAGAAGGTTTGTGGTCTACACTTTTGTGAGAGGAGAGGGTAGTCTTTGCCCTTCTGAGCTGGGAATTGCTTGATGAAGGCTTATTGTGTCTGTTATTCTAAGTGTCTTTGTTCTGGTTTAAACTCAATTACCTGGAGCTGCTCTGTGTTTGACATGCTTTACCAGAGGTCAAGAGTGTTTCTGCTTTAATTTAAGCCATCCAAAGCTAAGAACAATACATTAAGCTTAAATACAAAAGCCAAAATGGCTTAAAAACCAAGAACCAAAACAGTAAAATAAAAAATATCACAAACAGCGGATTCTTCGGAGTCCAACTTTAATCAAAAATAAAATATATGTACATAAACACTACTTTACATTAAGCTTATTTTGAGTTTGATCTGCACTTTTTCATCTGTATTTTACCATTTTACTGCATTAATTTGTCCCTTTATGACTGTTTTTACTGGTTGTACCTGCTTATTACTTGCACTTGTTTTACACTGAAATATTGCTTAGTTAGCATAGACTCGATCCAGACTTGCCGTATCTAGCCTGTTTTTCATATACTTGAACTCAAATCCAGACATCTTACATTAAGAAGGGCTCCGCTCTACCCTTGTGACAGAAGAGTGTGGACATAGCCTTGTCTGAGCTGAGGATTGCTGGAGGAAGGATCATTGTGTGATTTCCTATTAGCATACTAGTTTAAAACAGTTTAATTTTGACTGTATATAAGCCTCGCATTTGCGCATAGCTGCACACTGCACAATGGGGATTAGAGGTCCTTGTATAGACACAAACACCTAGAAACTATTTTTTCCCTTGACACCAGTCAGTGCAACCATCCCAGGTTCCCTACTGCACTACTGGCAGTGCACCTGTGCACTTCTGCACTACAGGCAACTCAGCTGAGCAATGAGCAGTGTCGCCCCACTTTCCATCCCTGATCTTCTGTAGAATAAGCCCCCTTGTTAATTTCATTGAATAGCTTAAATAATTTGCCATCTCAGAAATTAGTACTTAAGAATTACTTGCTTTCCCACATTTCTCCAGCCAGCCTGATTGACATGGGCATCCTGAGGCAATGTAGCAATTGCCTCATGCATACTGACAACCACTTGCTCCTAAAGCCAACAAATACAGTATGTAAGAGATGCAACTATAACATGAAACTGGAATTAGCCCTCTTACATAACAATAAACAAGACATCAAACAGGCTGTCAGCACACAGACCTCTCCAGTCACACAAGATAAGGTCAAGACACATAAACCCTCATACACAGAGGTACTCACTGAGAACCTAACAAAAGATCAAAGACTTCCTGTGATGTTTATCCATGACAGGAATATGGATATATACATATAATAGGTTGATATATGTCTACATGTACATACACATGTATATACATACATATGTCTGTATACACATCTGTATAGTGCAGCATATATATGGCCATGTGTACATCTCTTCATATGTACAAGTATATATATATATATATATATATATATATATATATATATATATATATATATGCATATATAGCTATATATGTATGCACATCCTCTGTGTACAGATATGCCTATTTATGTAGATATATATGTAGATATCTATAACTATATGTGCATACATATGTATTCTGATATACCTATTACTGTCAATATATATGTAGATATCCATACGTATATGTATCTCTATCTGTATATGTGTAGACATATATTGCTGTGTATGTGTATATATCTGAGTCTTTATATATATATATATATATATATATATATATATATATATATATATATATATATACATATTCATATACATATATGTATGTCCATATGTATATGTGTATATATCTATATAGATATATGGATAGGTATGTATACATATATGTTCACCATATGTCCTGAACATGGAGTGGAGCCCTACCACAGCCCCAATAGTCCCAAACTCTTAATGCAAGGAGATGTCAGGTATATATTGCAGGTATATATGTAGACTATTGCTACTGTGATAGGGGTTGTCTTCACAGACATGTTGTGTGTGGGAGGTCACATCTGCATTTAACATGTGCACCATTGGCCACTGACAGACATCCTAAGGACATCATAGTACAGTACCACTGCTAGCACAGTAATGTGCAAGATTATAACTCCTACCTAACTAGTTTATCACACTACAGCAATATGCAGTTATAGGACATGCCATGGAGATTACTGGGCTATACCTTTCCTAAAGGTGTATTTCACAGTGAATGACATCAGTAGCCTTGCCAAAGTAGGGCATTTGATCTGTAGTGAGTGTGACTAGCCTAAAATACATTGCTCCCTACACAAACAAAGAAACACACACACAAACATCCACACTTGCCATGTGTGGGAATAGAACCCCTACCAGAGTACTATATCACATAACGGCATTACGCAGTCATAGGACATGCCACAGAGATTACTGGGCTACACCTTTCCTAAAGGTGTATTTCACATCGAATGACATCAGTAGCCTTGCCAAAGTAGGGCATTTGATCTGTAGTGAGTGTGACTAGCCTAAAATACATTGCTCCCTACACAAACAAAGAAACACACACACAAACATCCACACTTGCCATGTGTGGGAATAGAACCCCTACCACAGTACTATATCACATAACGACATTACGCAGTCACAGGATGTGCCACAGAGATTACTTGGCTACACCTTTCCCAAAGGTGTATTTCACAGTGAATGACATCAGCAGCCATGCCAAAGTAAGGCATTTGAATTGTAGTGAGTGTGCCTAGCCTAAAAAGCATTGTTACCTACACAGACAGAGATGCACACAGTTGCCATGTCTGGGATTAGAACTTCTACCCAATTAGTTTATCACACTACAGCATTACGCAGTTATAGGATGTGCCACAGAGATTACTGGGCTATACCTTACCCAAAGGTGTATTTCACAGTGAATGACATCAGCAGCCTTGCCAAAGTAGGGCATTTGAATTGTAGTGAGTGTGACTAGCCTACAAATCATTGCTCCCTACACAGACTGAGACACACACATGCAAACACACAGTTGCCATGTCTGGGATTAGAACTTCTATCTAACTAGTTTATCACACTACAGCTTTATCCAGTTATAGGACGTGCCATGGAGATTACTGGGCTACACTTCTCCCAAAGAGATATTTCACAGTGAATGACATCAGCAAAATTGCCAAAGTAGGGAATTTAAATTGTAATGAGTGTGACTAGCCTAAAAAGCATTACTCCCTACACAGACTGAGACACACACACATAAACACACAGTTGTCATGTCTGGGATTAGAACTTCTCCCTAACTAGTTTATCACACTATAGCATTATGCATTTAAAGGACATGCCATGGAGATTACGGGGCTACATCTCTCCCAAAGGTGTATTTCACAGTGAATGACATCAGCAGCCTTGCCAAAGTAGCACATTTAAATTGTAGTGAATGTGACTAGCTTAAAAAGACATTGTTCCCTACACAGACAGAGCAACACAAACACACATTTGCCATGTCTGGGATTAGTACTCCTACCTAACTAGCTTATCACACTACAGCAGTACAAAGTTATAGGACGCACCACAGAGATTACTGGGTTATACTTTTCCTAAAGGTGTATTTCACAGTGAATGACATCAGCAGCCTTGCCAAAGTAGGGCATTTGATCTGTAGTGAGTGTGACTAGCCTAAAATGCATTGCTCTTAAACAGACAGGGACAAACACACACACACACACACACAGACACACACACACACACACACACACACACACACACACACACACACACATGCACATATACAGTTGCCATGTCTGGGATTAGAACTCCTACCTAACTAGTTTACCACACTACAGCATTAGTCAGTTTTAGGACATGCCTCAGAGATTACTGGACTACTTTATTCCCAAAGGTGTATTTCAAAGTGGATGACAGCAGCAGGCTTGTCATAGTAGGGCTATGGGGAGGGCAGTGTGTGTGTGCATGGGCCATAACCCATTCGCCTAGAGGTTGACACACCACATGCTGGCACATGCAGGGTTATATTCCACAGGTACATGTATACAGCTGCTAGATAACAACTGCCTTGTACAGTCCTGTTGCACAGCTAGCACTTACCCCACATAGTTTGTAATGCTGATGAATGCCAGTGGCTACTTTCTGCAGTGAGTGACATTTGCACATCGTGTGGCTGTAGCCATTTGGCTGTGTGCTGGGTGGGACAGACCTCATGATGGATGGCTCTTTGTCACAGTCACTCTCTTCCACACATCTATGTATGTCTACATTTAGCTTATTGTAGTGTGTTGTCCTTGGATATATGTCTGTATTCCTATCCAATGTGTGTTCAAAGCATGACTGGTGCATACTGAGGAGTGTATTCACTAACATCTGCAACTGTCAGATATGTATGATCCGCTGTTTTTGCAGACATGGGCTTCATTTGTTTAAGTGTGTGAGCATGCTCAATATGCCCTTCTGTACTGAATGTGTGGATCCATTCCAGGTAGTTTGTACTCCAGTGCAGACCTTTGTGTTGTACACCTATAGGTAGCAAACTGTTTCTGCAGGGTATCCATAGATCGTTTGGCAATATGGGGGCAAACTGTGCAAGGGATAATGTGTACTATAGGTGATTGAGCCTGTGCTGCTTCTGCTACATGGTACTGGTGTTAACAGATATATTCAGACATGTGTACTGTTATACACTGTGATGTTTTTTGTCCTCAAGTATTGTCAGGTGGACATTCTTGCTCACAGTGATGTTCTGGGGAACAAGAGTGAATGCAGCTGTGTCCGGTATTGTGATCAGACCCCTACATATTCATGGTAAGTTATGCCATTCTGGAGGGGGAGCTGCAGACACTTGCTGCTGGGTCTGTGTATCCAGTTCGGCACCTTGGTACAGTGCTGGCAGAGGATCCCATACTTGTACATCCATCGGCATGACAGTATGGCCTTATTTTGCTGTGGCAATACCTCACAACTGTACAGATTCACACAGGTTACCCAGAGGCAGGGGGCATGAATCAGGACATTACCCCTATTATGGTGTATGGGCAGGTTTGTAGCCACCCATTTATGTGTTTGCAGCCAGGGATAGTGTGTGCACACAGCTGTGTGTCGGACCTTGCACATTCCATGCTGCCCATGCTCCAACCCCCCCTCTATTATTCTGTCCCCTTCCATTCATTATGCATACATTCTCTGATACTTTCCCTAAGGTTATCACCTCATCACAGCTGTGTTTTGGTGTTGGTCCATAGTTCATGCAGTGGGACATGGTGGACATGTTACTGTGGTTTGTCCACATGGCCTTGCATATGGCTTATGTGAAGTTTATGTTGTTATAGGTTCATAGGTTCATAGGTTCATACTAGGCTATCTGCCCTAGGGCATTTATAAGCCTAGCCAGAGTGTGTTTGTCTTTCGCCACCCATTTTAAATGAATTTTGCTATGCCCTTTTTCGAGGTTAGTATACTGTGCCTCTTTCTAACAGCGACACAGAAGTGATACCCGGGGTAAACCTACTATCTCCCATCCACTCATCAAGATTCCTCTTGAAGAGAGTCAATGAGGGACTCTGCCTAACCTGGACTGGGATTTTATTCCAGAGTGAAGGGAACCTCTTATTTGGGTGTCCATAACATAACATGCATTGGGAGTAATTGTGAGACATAGGCCTTTGGCAGAAGCCTGTAGGCCATTTGTTGGTGATGCAGGCCAGCTGTGGTAGGCCATTACATTCTGTCAGTCCTACAGTCCCAGACCGCCATACAGTATATTCTCCTGGGGTGACAAGGTAGGTATGCTAGGTGTTCATGCCAATGCTTTCTATCAGTATTGATAAGGTGGTGTGGATGCTGGCAGGGTGCTACCTACAGCTAGGGACACACCTGCACTGCATGCTGCATTCTTTCACTATTGCCATATACAGGTGAGGGTCATATTGTACCCATTTCCAACAGCACGGATACGACCAGAGAGGTACCTGTAGATGGTGTTTGGGTGAGCTGGGTGCATGTATGCTATGGACACTACTTGCATCTGACATGCAGATATGCATGGGGCATTCCAGTTATGTTGGCATGTGCAGGTACATCAGCTGTTTCCCAATACATCAGTCATACCACCTTTGTGATCTGCAAGTGTTTGGGCAGACAACACCGGTATACCCTACTACAGGCCCAGATAATGTGATGCATATCTGTATGTACAATTCCAAGGATGTGTCCATTTCACAGTTGCACATTATATACTGTATGTCTGTGGTACTTTCCCCTGTGTACTGCTTGAATATCTAGCCCAACAGTCATACCATGTCAGTCTTTCAGAAGGTGACACATATTACCACTATACATTAACAATGGCTTACTGCTAGCATGTTATACTGGTGGGAATTGTCTTTGGCACTGCAGTTGTGAGGACTTGGTCCTGTCATCAGCAGTGCTGAGCAATAGCCACTAGGTCATACCTCAACATGCATACATACTGACCACTCCCACATAATATGAAACACACACCAACCTAATACACACACATACCTGCATATTGTACACATAGTACAATCTATCCTGCTACCTTTGCCATCTCTGGGCATCTGTGCTCCACTGGTATTATACCTACACATACATGTTACTACATTTATACATAGGATTGGGGGGTGCACACCTGACTGTTACTACATGTCTACATAGAATATGGGAGGAGCACACCTGACTGTTTCTACATTGCTACACAGGATTGAGGGGGCACACCTGACTGTTACTACATTTCTACATAGGATTGGGAGGGCACACTTGACTGTTACAATGTGTGTACATTGGATTGGGGGCACACCAGACCGGTACTACATTTCTATATAGGATTGGGGGGCACACATGACTGTTAGTACATTTCTACACAGGACTGGGGGAGTCACATCTGACTATTTCTACATTTCTACACAGGATGGGGGCATACCTGACTGTTACTGCATTTCTACACAGGATTTGGGGGAACACCTGACTATTTCTACATTTCTACACAGGATTGGGGGAGGGAGCATACCTGACTGTTGCTACGTTTCTGCACAGGATTGGGGGGGGGTCACACATGATTATTTCTACATCTCTACACAGGATTGATGGGGCACACCTGACTGTTACTACATTTTTACACAGGATGGGGGGCACACCTGACTGTTAATATATTTCTATACAGGATTGGGGGTGTCACACCTGACTATTTCTACATTTCTACACAGGATGGGAGGCACACCCGACTGTTACTACATTTCTACACAGGATTTGGGGATACACCTGACTATTTCTACATTTCTACACAGGATTGGGGGGGAGGGGGCACACCTGACTGTTACTACATTTCTACACAGGATGGGAGGGCACACCTGACTGTTCCTACATTTCTAAACAGGATTAGCGGGGGCACACCTGACTATTTCTACATTTCTACACAGGATTGGGGGGCACACCTGACTGTTTCTGCATTTCTACATAGGATTGGGGGGCACACCTGACACTTGTACACATTTGCTAAGTCTGTACTGGTATGTCAGGTACTCCATTTAATTCTGTATTCTAACCTATCATGCTGACTAGAGACATAGCAGTATACTACACGTCTTAGGTTTGATTGACCTACATATCAGTTTCTGACTTCTACCCTTCAGAACTAATATCCCACTGCCTCACCTGATGTAGTCTGTCTGTGTAGGCCTGGGGGGGGGGGTGTTACCCATAGTCATCATTCAGAGGCATTGGCACAGCCTTTGTTTGTGTTTGTCTACACCTGTCCTGCTGGCTGAGACTGTTGTTGGGTATGTGAACCTCCCTGACTGGCATGTGTGTGTCATATGGACACACATGTGGCCCAGCACATTTCCTGTGGTGGGTTTTATCACCATGTGTAGCAATGGCTACTATGGTGACACCAGTGTTTGTTACAGATCTCATGCTGCCACTATAGGTGTCTACAATCTGCTGGCATCCCATTCAGCCACCCGATTCCCTTGCATGCTCACATCCATACCATAGATACAAGTAACAACACATGCTACTCCAATCAGCAATTGGTAAGGAGAGTGACTTACCTTGTGGGTGTGCCGGTATTGAGGATGGTGCTGGGGGCTGCCTATGTTGGATGCACATAATACACTCCCTATACATGGTTGAGCACAGGTAGTGTCATGTTTGGCATCCCTTTTACTGCATGTGCGAGTCAGAGAGAGGTGTCATTCCCTGGGTCTCTACTGTGTCAGTGTATGTGCTATGCGCTGCCTCTTTGCCAATGCCAGGGCATACTGGGCACGCCTCCATCTGCCTACTGGGGCAGGCTCAGGTTGTTCCTCCTCCGAGTCACTCTGTGCCTGTGCAGGCCTTGGCATTGGTGGGGGGCTGTGTGGCCCTGCCCTGTACTGTTCCTGCTGCAGCTGTTTCCACAGGCTCATATTGTGTAGCATGGCACATACGATAATTTGGGTACATGTAGCTGGTGAGTACTGCAAGACTCCACCGGATGTGTCCAGGCACTGGAACCGTGACTTGAGAATCCCAAACACATGCTCTATTATGATTCTGGCCTGTGCGTGTGTCTCATTATGGCGTTCTTGTTTGGGTCTGTGTGCATTTCTGATGGGTGTCATCAGCCATAGCTCCAGTGTGTAACCAGCATCCCCCACTAGGTGACTGTAAGGGATTTCCCCATTGCCAAATCTCTAGTACAGCTGTGTCAGATGCCAGATGTGGGAATCGTGATAGCTTCCAGGGCAGCCAGCACATACATTCATTATAATGCCTGGGCATCACACATGACCTGGCAGTTGATGGAGAGGAAGCCCTTGCGGTTGATGTAGACCCTACTCTGCTAACTGGGTGGTGCTTTGATGCATATGTGCATGCAGTCTATAGCACCCATCACCTCAGGGTATTCTGCTATTGGTGGAAGAGATGCATATTGCTGGCCAACACCTCACAGGTGTTGAGGAAATATACATGCTCACCGGCATGTGCTGACATGGCATCCAGGAACTGGTGGTATACTCTGGATGCTGATGCCTGTGAGATCCCCATGATATCCCCAATTGGGCTTTGGGAGGTACCTGTGGCTAGTATTCCTAGGCTTACACATATCTTTGTATCCACTTGGATGGGTTCCCCTCTGTTAGTTCTGTGTGTCAGGTGTGGCCGGCACAGCTCAACAATTTGCTGTAGGAGGTCCCTGTCCACCCTATAGTGCTCCACCATCTCCAGCTCATGTAGCCCCTGGTAGGTTACCCTGGGTCTGTGCACCCTTCTCCATCTTCTCACTGTGGGTTGGTTGATAGCATTCTCATCCTCACCACCCTCAGCCTCTTCCATATGTTGATGTTTGATAACTGCTGCAGCCCCTATCATTCTGTTGTTTTTGTTTATTAAACGTTCCCTGTTTGCATACACCAGTGGTGTAGAGTATGTGGGAAAAACCAGAGGGAAAGGTGTTTGCATAGTTTATAGTAGTGTCCTGGGCTGGGCTGCTGCCTGTGTAATTGGCTGATTCTGATACATTTCACCTTCCAGCTATGTTGGTTCTCCTAGATTACCTTCCTACTGCTGTTTTCCCTTCCCATTGCCTTCCTGTTTAAGCCTGGGGGCACGCTGCACAAACACATTGCTCAAATGTGCACAGAGCTGCTATTTCGTGGTTTACTTTTTTTTCCCCTTTAAAACCCTGTGCATGGCACGCACCCCTGCTTTGGCGAGGTAGAGTGCTAGGCAGCCCCAGACACACCCCCTTGCTTAGCTCTGCTAAGCTAAGAGCAAACCCAAGCCACAGGGCTCCAATCCACTTACAGTATGCCTGACACTCCTCCCCCCCTATGATGTCAGTTAACTCCTAGGCTTGCACCAAGCTATTCCTGCTCCTACACTGTTGGGTGCTGACTAGCATGCAGTGGAAATCTGGGATTCAGTATCATTCCCCTAATTTGCATAGGATTGCCTGCTGATGCATAGTTACAGGTCCCACACTGAGCCTCCCCCTTTAGCAATGACTATTCACTAGCCATGTTGTCTTCTGCCTGCCATTGAGTATAATGGCAAAATATTGAATTTGGTCAGAATGTTTATTTTTGTTTTTTTTTTTTTCTTATTTTTCGCCCGATCCCATTTGTGCGCTACTGCCCTACGCTTAAACAGCCAAGATCGGCTAAAAAAAAAATAAAAGCTGATTTTTATATTTTTGCAACTGTGTTCCATGCCAATGGCCTTATACTTGGCCATTGGCATGCTTTCTATATAATATCCACCCTTTATTTGGAGCTGTCATGGCTCTGTTTTGTAGTTTGCAGAAATGTACTCTGTTACTAGAGGAGTACATTTCTGCAGATTACACTAGTCCTGCACGGCCGGTTTCTAGATTCCTGGATCACAAATTCACCTCATTTGCATGGATTTCTCCTGATAATGGGGTCATTTGCATACAGGTGCTAAGTCCATGCAGGACTAGTGCAGGAGTGCTTGTGCACATCCCTACAGCTTATTCCTGGATCGCACGGCAGACATATTGCCTGATGGAGCTCCAGCACTAGTCGTGCACACCATGCAGGGCTTGCTGAATCCGGGGGTGTGTCTCGCTCTAGAGTAGTGTAGAACCAGTGTGTCTTTTAACTGAAACTTGAGCGTAACCATGGCACTCCATGCACTGCATATCAATTTACTCACTGCCCTGCCTATCATCCCTCATGCCACTTAGGTCTCTGCTATTCTTTACATTCCCCATCTTGCCAAATACATACTCCCACCCTCATCTTCATCTTATTGTAATTTCCCCACATTTTATTCAGTTTCTCCATTCATGACAAGTACCAGATCCATGCCTTTTTCTGTCATCTCTTTCAACCCTCTCTCACTATTAATTCACTCATGACCTTGAAGAACTATTTCAAGACTACCATGTCAAACCCCTTCATTGTAAAGTCATCCTTCCTTTTATTGTCCTTTTAGTTTGCAGTGTGACTCTTGACCAAACCTGCAATTAGCAATGTCAACTGCCTTGACCTATTTCCTAGTCCACACTATTTTCAGTCATCATCCCAAATGAGCATTGTACTGTTCTTTCCTCAGCTACGTCATTCCTTTCCCACTTAAAGTAGTTAAATTCCTATATATATATATATATATATATATATAATCACACTACTCAGTTGAAGGCATTTTATTTTTAATCAGATGTCCTTCTGCTGTCACTAGTCCACATTTCAAACTCTTAAATGATAATTTAATATATGTTTGTGTAAACAGTGAGAATATTAATCCACGACAATTGTTACTCAAGAAAGAAAAGAAAAATAAACCAGGTAGACCTAATTTTGCACACAGCTACAGGAAATTTTACTGTTGATGTTTGAATAACTGATAGATGACATGTTTGCACTTTTCTCATTCAGTCATGGATTATTATAGATGAATTGACTATTTTTATTTTTGGTTTTAGGTTTGGATGGGTTTGATGGTATTCAAAAATTATATATCTGTAGTAGAGAGTGAGAGATTGAAGATAAGTGGCTTAATTAAAGTTTGAAAATGGCAGCCTTGTTTAATGGCATGGTTCATGAGCTAATTCTATGTGTGATTGTTGTATAGTAGTCTGTAAGGTGACATAGTAAGGTGAGACATATAGTTAAAGTTATGTAGAGTTTTTTTGCAATAATGACAAAATGGACATTGTAGGTAAATAAAAAATAGTGAATATTAAGGAGTTTACAACTAGAGATTAAGACGAGTGAATGAACAGTGGAGGAGTTGTGTAGATATAAATGATTAAAGGAGCTAAACCTTCATCAACGGATAAGTCCTGTTGATATGATACATTGTTATCTCAATGTATCTCTGACCTCTGAAACAAAGTTCCAATACAAGACAAGCAGCACACTTGCCACAGGCTGATTGACTAGTACTTACCCATGAACCTAGAACTTATGAATCACTAGTACTTACCCATGAACCGAAGAACCTGTGGATCACTCTAGTACTTACTCATGAACCGAAGAACCTCTGCATCAGTCTAGTACTTACTCATGAACTGAAGAACCTATGGATCACTCGGGTCTATATTATAATCTCAAGGGTTTAAAACTTCGAATAACTAAAGATCGAATTTTAGTGATCAAAGTCTTAAACCATCGAAACAAAAAAAAAATACTAAGTTAAAAAAAAAACTAAATAGTGTGTAGGCAGGGGGCAAGCCCCCCTGCACCCCCCACACACCCCCTACTTAAATATACAAACTCCAAGAACACACTACATTGAAGTAAACGGAAATCTCCCTCTACGGAGATTTTCCGTTTAAACATTCAATGTAGTGCGCTTTCAGTATTCTTGTGTCGACAATATCGTATTCGATATTGTCAGACTTCGAAATTTTAATATAGACCCGGATCACTCTAGTACTTACTCATGAACCGAAGAGCCTATGGATCACTCTAGTACTTACCTATGGATCACTCTAGAGTTTACCCATGAACCGAAGAATCTGTGAATCATTCTAGAAATAAATGATATACAGAGGTGTGTCAAAGCATGTATTTCTAAAAAAAAGTACTATGAAAGGCAGAAAATACAATGTTTTCATCATTCACTAAGATTTGCAAAGATTGTCTGACATGACAACCAAATCAACACCTACAGATCTACAGGGATTTGTGGTCATTGTCAGTGTTGTACAGCAGTCACCTGGCTACATGTATGCCCATTTCTTGTTTTGGTGTATGCTAACCCAGGAGTCATGCAGCCATAACCACAGATGTAGCAGTGGGTTCATTCACCCACTGAAGACACATAATGTGAATATAGGGACTGTCTGTGATTTACATAACAAACTTCTACATTACACATGCTGTAACTGCTGTTATGCATATAATGATCAGGCTGTCTTACTTGGTTACAGACTGACATGTACTTCCCAGAAATAGAAATAGAAACTTGAGAAGAACAATTTTAATTTTATAAAAGCATATACAGGAATACACAAGTGGAATATTTTGTTTTAAATACAGATTTAAGATTATTGCAATATTAACTGCTAAAATTGTATGATTGTTTGCTTTAAGACCAGCCATAGACCACACAAACATGTGGTCTGTGGAAGCCTGTTATTTTAAAGCAGAAATTATTATTATTATTTTTTTAGTTTTTGTCAAAACTTTATTGATTATCATCAGAGGTGCCTCTAGTTGTTTTTGTGCCCAGTACCGTTACAAATCTGGCAGTCCTCCAAAACAAAGCCAAAGAAAAAAGCTCTACAAAGAGGAAAAAAAAACAACTATTTTTTTCTTTTAAGCAACAGGAGACTATTTGTTACATTTGTAGCAAGTAGCTGCTACTGTTCTCTGCCACACATGGAGTTCTACAGCACTTCAGTTTAGACTGCAAATACAATACTGGCATTTAAATGCCAGTATGCATGAAAGAGCAATTGTCCTTCGTGTCTCCTAGCATTTTGCATCTGTGGAAGGTGTGTGTCCCCTTTGCCCCACCCTGGCTACACTACTAATCATCACCAAACAAGGTCAAATTCTGCATGGTACATGAATGATGGATACAAGATGTGAGTCTAGGTACAGATGTAACATTTCTATCATCAATTTAAAAATGAAAAAGAAAAAAAGTTCACAGTATACCTGTTCAAGTAATCTAGGCAAATTGTACATGCATTCATTGACACTTAAGCAAATTAATGTGATAAATCATTCTTCTAATAATGCTAATAAAACAGTCTAAAGAAGAAAAATAAATAGATAAACTTCAGAAAGAACTGTTACGGTTGGTCTGAAATGATTCTTTGCTGATCTATAAAGTTTATTTTAATCCAGTCCTCTAATGGGTTATGGGTTTTCTTAATGAATATGTTTAGATATGCCCCGGGATTCAATAGTGCCTACACTAAGTGTACACTGTTCTGAGTGAACAGTCAACACAAACATAACTCACACCTTCTTCCTCCTAATTTTAGTTTTCCTACTGATGTTCTTGCAGCTTTAAGTATTGACAGGCTTCATAAAGGTTACCACAAAGTGTGCAGACTACATGTACACTTAGTGTAATCTTTCTGAGTGACTAGAAACCACAAAAAAATGTGATAAGAATATTCTTGAATACATATCATGTGCAGTTAGTGTAGGCTTTATTGAAACTGGCCCATAGCTTTTATTTTACAACTGTATTATATTTCACATTTTGGTTTTCTTTTTGAATGTTGCATAAAATGGCTTTTATCAAGCAGTGCACGGATTTGCTGAATGAAATGTGAAATACTTACTGTCTCTGAATGTTGTCCAATGCACAGGGAAGAAAATCTTCAATTCAATAAATATTTTTCTGGTCCATAAAACATAACTTAACCAAATATGTACAGATCATTACAAAAACCACAGTTAATGTTGCTCTAGTAATGTATGATGTAAAATTATCAAAACTGTGTTGTGATGACATCACCTTATGTAGCCATTAAGTAATCTTTTTTATATATCTTGAAATGCAATCTTATCAAAGACTACACATTTATTAATTACACCTCATACTGACATAACCTGTCAGTATGAGGTGTAATTAATAAATGTGTAGTCTTTGATAAGATTACATTTCAAGATATATATAAAAAAAGATTACTTAATGGCTACATAAGATGGTGTCATCACAACACAGTTTTGATGATTTTTCATCATACATTACTAGAGCAACATTAACTGTGGTTTTTGTAATGATCTGTATATATTTGGTTAAGTTATGCGGTGGTGCAGCGGTAACATTGTTGCCTCACAGCAAGAGGTTCTCCTGTTCAGTTCTTGGCTGGAGTGCAGGGACTGCCTTCTGTACAGAGTCTGCTTGTCATCCCTACGGTTGGGTGGGTGTTTGAAAAACATGCATAAATGGGCATGCCTTCGTTGAAGGTTGAACATCAAGCTGGCACCTCAGCATTTGTGAAAGTCTACTGCCAATCATTAGTGGACCGGAGTTCCGCTGTGGCGATCCCTAACCGGGAAAAGCCAAAAGACAAACAACAACAACTGACAGGTTATATAGTATAATTAACAACCTGTTGACTTGTATGTGTTGTAATTTTTTGCAAATCTTCATTATTTATGTAACAATTGTGATCTATTTGCTCTCATAATTTATAATGTTTATTTTCATGATTTTTAACATTGTAAATGTTTGGAGCTTTTCTCCCCGAGCCTCTACTGAAAATGAAAATAAATCCAGTTAGACTAGCCCAGTCAACAAATGTAAAATAAAATAAATAAAATAAATAAATAAAATAAAAAATAATATTACAAGATGGTGAATGTGAAGCATTGCAGCACCTCTTTATGAAATATTTTGTGATAAAAAACAGTCACAAGATTATTTCTTTACTATGTTTGCTCAGTACAACAAAGTGTTCAGATCTGTAGAACAGTGCTGTTTACAAACCAGAAAGGTTGATCATTGTGCCTTATTTGATCTCCGTATTATTCTTTCTTCTTTATTTTTTTGTTCTTTCTGACGAACTGATGGGCAAATATGCTGATATTCAGATGGATGGTTAACATGATGATGGTACACAAGTTGTGAGAAGGTACTCAGGAAGTCTATTAGACATACCCCTGGATTCACTATGCCCTGCATGGCATGCATGATTAGTGCAGGAGCTCACTCAGGCAATATCCCCCGGATTCACGAATCCTCCGTGTAAGACTAAATAAGTCTTACTCGGAAACTGCAGTTGAATGGTATGACATCAGCGTGCCATGCATATTCATGAGGGCACACTGACTGTACTCCAAGTCTAACATGTCTGACTGCCGAGCAGTCCAAAGGTCCACGCCCCTGCAAGTGTCTGAATTGTTAAATGTCAACACACATGAGCGAGTCCGCTCAAATGTCTACATACCCAACACTACACTCCCTCACATTGTAAATCCCCAGTACAGTTATAAAATGTAAAACTTTTATTTTATTTTTATCATTCTCGATATAACTGCCCGTATTTGTGTGTGTGTGCACAGGTGTGCCCATTGCTTAGCCACTGTTAGCAATTCCGACATCAAAGAGCATAATAAGAAATGGTTATGCAAATTAAGCCACATAGCAATAGCGTAGTGGTAGAACCTTCACACAAAGAGGAGGCATTCACGGTTCAAGTCCCACCACTCCCCCTTCTATTTTATGTTTAAATTAGTATATGAAATAATTCCTGACATATATGAATAAAATTTTGCTAAAATGCATTGAAATGGCCTATGTATCAGTGATCAAAATGTAAATATATAAATATAAGAAGGATCCTGACATATAATTGCCCATAGCTAAGCAGTGCTTTACCTAGCGCAATATAGTTGCCCATAGCCAAGGAGCGCTTTACCCAGTGCAATATAGTTGCCCATAGCTAAGAATCACTTTACCCAGTGCAATATAGTTGCCCATAGCTAAGCAGTGCTTTACCTAGCGCAATAGGTTTGTGCGGAGCTGCGCACCACGCTAACCAGCGCACTGTAGGGCAACATGGGGCAACATAGAGCAAAGTCACCTAAACACAGCCACACCCCCTAGCCTGTCTGGACAGTAGTAAAATAAAAAGCAATGACAAGGTTCGAACCCGGGACACTGTGCGCCATAATCAAAGTACTGAACCACTAAGCCATGACAGTTTAGGATAAACACGCAGTGTTAACATACATATACTTATAAATGGAAGATTAACCATTGCTAAGCATGTCTGCAGTCAGCCGAGAAATAATGGCCAATCACAAAAAAGTGCAGGAAATGCGGCATATTTAAGCTCCATAGGCAGGAATACTCACCATAACTGATTGTAGCTCCCATCTGCAGTCAGAATGTCTGGTGCTGGAGAGGGTAGTTGCTTTTGAGAGCAATGCTGGGGCATCGAGGAGTCAAAATACATGATTTGGCTCCTTGTCCACTGTCATGAGTCAAGACTCCTGCAGGGCCAGTTCCAAGGGATGGAGTACAAAGCAGAGGCTTGGAACCGGTTAGCTCATGATCTCACCAGTGCCACAGGCGTCCCTCGGACTGGTGTGCAGGTCCATCACCACCATGCAGACCTGAAGAGATGGAAGCAGGACCTACTGAACCAATGGCTCCAGGAGGCCTGTGACATGCGAGATGCCCCACTACTGAGTAGGTAGCCATGGAATGAAGTATGTAAGACATGCTAATTTAGTCTATATAATAGATAGGTATGTCTCAATATCCCTTCATTTATTTCACAACTGCAAGTGTTCGTGCTGCGAATCAGCAAGCCTATGCAGATAGGCTGCTAAGGCTGCACCACCAGGCAGGTTAGTAATTATTCTGCATGTATTGTTATATAAAATAGGTGAGAGAGCCTGAAAAAATGTGTTGTAGTCCAATAATAAAGCCATAAAATGCCCTGAATAATTTCTCTGCATGTACTGTTATATAAAATCAGTCAGAGAGCCAGAAAAAGAGTGTAGTAACCCATTAATAAAGGTAAAATAAGTCCGGAATAATGTCTCTGCATGTACTGTTATATAACATAAGTGAGCGAGCATGAAAAAGAGTGTTGTAACCTATTTATAAAGGTATAATACATCTTGAATAAGTCTTCTGTATGCACTGTAATATCAAATAAATGAGAGAGCCTGTAGAAAAGTGTGTATTGTAGTTAATAAAGATATAATACTTGGAGTGTGTATGTGTCATTTACTTTGAAATGTTGTTGTACCCTTGCATTATATAAGTTGTATAAGTGCTGTCAACCCACAGTTGGGCAGTCCCATATAAAGTGGATGAAGGAAGTGCCAGTAGTTGTGAAGCATATATACAGTCCTCAACAGTTGGTAATTAGCTGGCATGCATAGGTAAATCTGGCACATGAGTAGCTTGTTAATGTGTACCCCAGAAATGTGAGTGTGCTAGATGAAATGTAGGTTTCTATAGAAATGTAACTGAAAATATCACGTGAACACATCCAGATATGTAGATATATAAATATACATAAAATATATAAGTATGTAGCAGTAACATCTGCATCTTGGACAGTTAGTATGTCAGATATAGGACAGGTATATAATGAACTAGCCAAACCCATTACACAACCTAATGCACTTTGCCTAGTATAATAATACCTGTAGGGGATATACACCGGCAGTCAATAGGAATGTAGTGTAGACTAAAAGTACTTATAAGATGTTAATGGAGGTATCTTTTGACACCCTACTATATGTGCATAAACAATGCAATTCCACACCTCAATGGGCATGTCTAATCTGACAACATTTGTTGGGACATATGTCCTATTTAAATATCTGCATGAACTTTGATGCATGTGCCCTGTTCAAACACCCCAATCCTGGTGGCCTGTTGCCACCAATCATCCCTGCATGCTGTTGGAATGTCCACTGTTGTTCAATATATGCATGTGTTCTGCTTGCTGTTCAACTGTTGGAACCTTGGTGTGTTGGGATAATGGGAATATTACTGCATGCTGTTACAACTAATTTGGAATGCTGTTGTCTATGTTGTACTTAAACACACCTAAACACAGAATGTATGGGAAGGCCGGTCCCAGTGGACCCACCTGTCCTTCCTCAGCTGGCGATTGCACCTGGCACCAACAGGTCCGGTGCCCAGCCTGGGCTCTCCTCCTCCATTGGTCCTGTGCCACCTTCGGGTGGAAGCTCTGCAGGGGATGGGGCTCATCCCCCGTGCAAGCGTGGGCAGAGAAGGGCCACCTTATCACCCTCCGAAGAGTCCGGGCTGTGGTGCGTAGGGAGATCCAGCGTTCAGTCGCTGATCCCCTACACCAGCTCGAGGCGAGAGTGGCGTGACTCACAGGTGAGCCTGCCCCTCCTACACAGCCCCCAGCACAGCCACCCTTGGGGCTGTGAAGGTGCAGTGTTGACTGCCCATGGGTGCGGATCTCAGTTCCACTGTTACCATCTGTGGGCTCATGGGCTTGCGATTTCCAAACATCCATCCCTGTCAATTGTGTACACCCACCCCATGTGTCATATTCTGCCCCTGTATGCATCTTGTTTGTCTTATCTGTTTACCTCCCCAACCTACCTTCCCAAATATACCTACTTCCTCTACCTTACTTTCCACTCTCACCTGAAAAAAAAAGGGCAATCTGTTCCCACAAAAAAACTATGCCCCATACATAGCTGCCTATTTTGCACACATGTCCCCAGGACATGTAAACTGATAATTATAATTGGCAGTACAACATACTCTGTTGTCCTCACCCCTCTCTCAGGGGTGGAAGGTTTCAAATTTCACTCCAAATTTCTAACATATGCACAGCTGTTGCTAGTAAAGAAATGGGCAGCTATGGACCTTCTCTACACCCGTCCTGCACATCCTGAGCTCGTTTTCCTACTGTCTTTCCCTCTTTGTGCCCCCTTTTTCACCACTTTCCTATCTCCCCATTTTCTTTTCTTTCAAAGAAATTAGCGCGGGGGTTAGCAGGAGTAAGCACTTTTAAGCAGTAGTTAATGGGGGTGCGAGAGTGTGCGCTTGTGTACGCTTAGCTAAGTATTGCTAAGCGTTGCGCAAACCTGCGCAAACCCGCTTACAACTGCTTAAAAGTGCCTTAGTCACTCTGTATGTCAGGGCCCTTGTTCTGCTCAGCAGCAAAATAAAACACCTCTGTCAGTCTCAAACCCCAGTCCTTGGACACACTAGACTGCATGAAGTACCACTAAGCCACAGCAGATATACAATAACTTGGTGCTGAAATAAATATATCATGCATTACAATGAGTGAATGTAAATGAAAAATAGGAAGGCTATAACACAAAGCTTGTTCTGTGGATCTTTACCAGCAATTGTTGTGGAATTGCATTACATGAGTGTGATAAGAGAAGCAGCCATTCTAGCAGCAAATAATGTTACAGAGGCACTTTACAACTCCCACACAGTATCATAGCAGGACAAACACTGGCATATCTGATTAGGGCAGAGGCCATACTTCCTAACTGTAACTACATTTCAGGGATGTCCCTGATTGTGAAACATATTTTAGCTGTGTCCCTCTGAATCCCTCTGACAAGTACTGACATCAGTCAGAAAGGTGGGGTATTACACAATGAATACTGACAATAATAACAGTAGAAACCGCTTGTACTTCATAAAATGTGTAATAATCCATATGCACTGCTTCACTCAAGTCTACACTTACTGTCTCTATTATGTGTAAGGTGTTTCACTTTTAACTACCTATCCCTGACTCCATGCAAAGATGTATCTGAGTGTTTCATAGGCCTGGCAGAGGCACAAACACACAGGCATATCAGCTATTCTTCTGTTACACACTCTGCAAATAGCTTTGGTAGGACTTCCACAAGCATACCCTTATGTAGGAGTGCAACACAGAAATACCAAAGGATGTACACATGTACTGGTAGCAACTGACTGTAACAATGCCATTGTACCAGTGCTGAAACCACCTGTGGGTTGCACAGACAAAGAATAACAGTGTAACATCTGGCTACCATCTGGATAGGTTCACAGTTGGGAACTATGCAGACAGACCACCTGCCTTGATAAACTAACAGGTACACACCAATCCTTTAAGTCCAGTAAGATAACATTCACACAATAAGGCTCTAAATAAAAATCTGCCTAAGCAGCAGAGACCTCCAAAGCAGACACCCAAGCAACCGCTACCCCAAAACAAAACACGTGCAACACATAGCTCACAAAGCCAGTGTGCCGAACAGTCACAGCCCTTAAGGCTAAACAACACACCTGATACACTTGTAATAGGTGACTCTATTGTCAGGCACACTGACGTCCTGCTCACCAGGCTGAGCAAGGAGAAAGTCATGGTGAGCTGCCTGTCGGGTGCTAGGATTTGCCACATAACACAAGCACTCAGGTCACTCCAAGGCAAGTACAAATATGACTCAGTCATTGTCCATGCTGGTGTGAATGACCTGAGACGTACCTCCTTGGACTACATGAAAAGAGACATAGAGGAGCTCTCTGAGCATGTAGCCCAGGCCGGTATGACCCTGACCTTGAGTAGCATCTTACCTTCACCAAGAATGATGCCGCAATATGAAGACAAGATGATCAATTTCAACAATTGGCTTAAGTATTGGTGTCATTCAAATGGGATCCAATGCCTGTCAGCCTGGGATGACATGCTCGACAAGCCACGATGCTTCACTAGGGATGGCTTGCACCTATCCCCCCTGGGCTTTCGGATAGTGGCAAAGGCTCTTGCTACCCCCATAGTGCCTTTTTTAGGCAAGGCTCAAAAGACAAACCCACCTCCATAGATATCACAAGGGATAAGAAACTAAGAGTAATGCTACTCAACGACAGAAGTCTAAACCTCAAGATGCATGCACTCGAAACTCTCCTTAGCATGGAGAACATCGATATCTGTGCAGTAACAGAAACCTGTTTCAAGGCTCCCGAGAGCTCCCCAGCACTACCAGGTTATACCTCATACCATGCTTTTCGGCCCCAAAACTTGGACCGAACCATAAAAGGAGGGGGAGTATCAATATTCGTCAAAGATACCCACACCTCCAGGTTGGTGGCACAGCACGAAGCATCAGAGACTATCCATGTGCAACTAACAGTGGGTAAAACTGCCTTCCAGTTTATAGCCTGCTACAGACCACCCTCCCAAACCCAGGAACTCCACTCGGCCTTCCTGAGAACACTGGAAAATATGAAGGTCTCTCCAAACACCATTATATTGGGCGACTTCAACTACTCAAACATAGACTGGGAGCATTACTCTAGCTCCAACACCCTAGCCCAAAGGTTCCTAGAATTTATAAACTCAAATGCTATGGAAGAACTTGTTACCACTCCCACAAGAGGGGAAAACATAATGGACCTGATCATCACCAACATGGGGACTCTATGCTCCAGACCAGAAGTGTATCCCTCACTGGTAAGATCAGACCATAAACTAATCTCACTGGATATTCACATCCCGACCCCACCCCCTGCCCAGAAAACCACAGTGAAAAACTTCTCTAAAGCAAATTTCACACTCCTCAAAACCGAGGTGGAATCTTTCAAAGCCCCCCGGGCCTGTGGAAAATATGGCCCAGACTGCAGAATCCTTTATAAACGCATTCTATGAACACCTTCAGGAATGCATGGATCATGCAATCCCAAATAAAACCAAGACCCAATCCTCCAAAGGCAGACGTCCTGTCTGGTGGACCCCAGCCATAAACAAACTATACAATAGAAGGACGAAGCTACTACATTATAGAGCAAAATCCCAAAAAGGGAAGGCATCTCTGATCAGTATTAGCAAAAAACTACGGGCACTCATAAAATTGTCTAAGGCCAGCTTCGAGAGAAAAATTGCACAGGACACTAAGGATAATCACAAGGCTTTCTTTACTTATGTTAGGAACCTGGGTGGGAATTCCCAGATATGCTCAGAATTAGTCCAAAATGACAAAAAATACACCGAACCCACAGACTTTGCCAACATCCTAGCTGACAGGTTCAGCCCAAACTCCCCCCCCCCCAAAAGGGCAAATATCTATCCCAGCAGAGTGCTGCCCCCCCTGACATCTCAGATGCTCAGGTAAGAGCCACCCTCTCCAAAGCAAAAAACACAGCATTAATGAGACCAGACAGTGTCCCGGGCTGCGTCCTACATGAACTCCAAGAAGAGCTAAACCCAAACATAAAACTACTGTTCAATCTCAGCCTTACTACAGGATATGTACCCAAAGAGTGGCGTACAGCAATGGTGGTCCCTCTCCACAAAGGTGGTGCCTCAACGGATCCTGGAAACTATTGCCCCATAAGCCTGTCTAGCTTGGTCTGCAAAGCTATGGAAAGGATCATCATGGACCTTATAAATAAAGATATTGGGGACCTACAGACACTGGATCCTACCCAGTTCGGCTTTGTTAAGGGCAGATCCTGCCTCTTAAACCTGGTCAATTTCTTTGAATCAGTCACCAAGGCCATTGACGAGGGGAAAGTGGTCCACACAGCCTACCTGGACCTCGCAAAAGCCTTCGATACAATACCCCACTCGGGCATTATAGATAAGCTCACCAGCTTAAATATAAACCCCTATGTCACCAGATGGGTTGCAAACTGGCTCAAGGACAGAACCCACATAGTTAGAATTGCTGGAGCCATGTCAGACTCCAAACCAGTTACAAGTGGCGTCCCACAAGGCTCAGTCCTGGGACCTCTCTTGTTCGGTATATATTTCTCAGAGGTACAGGCCAACATGGAAGGACTGTGGCTGACCAAGTTCGCAGATGACTGCAAACTAGGTGCCATAATCAACTCTCCAGCCGACACAAGCATCCTCCAAAAGGGCCTCATAGAAACAGACAACTGGTGCCAGAGCCATAGCCTCAAGCTAAACGCCAAAAAGTGTATAGTCATCCCCTTTGGCAAAAACAAAGTGTCCACAAATTACCACATAAGTGGTAATCCATTAAGTACAGAAGAAGTAATTAGGGACCTGGGGACCCAAGTTGATAGCAATCTCTCATTTGACAACCACGTGGCCAAAGTGGTTAGAAAAACATTTTATATAGCCCACCTAATCATGAAGGGATTCACATCTAGATCAGGGGAGGTCATCGTGCTTCTTTACTCATCCCTCATCAGGCCCATAATTGAGTACAATGCCCCTTTTGGGATGTACCTTACCAGACACCTGAGGCAACTAGAAAGACCCCAAAAGTACCTCACCAAGAGGATCAAAGGGCTCAAACAGATGCCATATGCTGCCCGGTTAAAGAAACTCCAGCCCTACTCAGTGGCATACCGCCTGCTCAAAGGCGATCTGTGCCTGACGTATAAAGCCATGTCCAATCCAGAATTAATGGACATGCTGCACCTCAGAAAATCAAAATCTCATCGAGCTACGTGCTTGAGAGACTTGAACCTCAGCACTGAAATAAATAGGACATGCTGGAGGGACAGATTCATAACCCAGAGGCTCCCTTCACTCTGGAATAAAATCCCAGTCCAGGTTAGACAGATTCCCTCATTGACTCTCTTCAAGAGGAATCTTGATGAGTGGATGGGGGATCATAGGTTTACCCCGGGTATCACTTCTGTGTCACTGTTAGACAGAGGCACAGTATACTAACCTCAAAAAATGGCATAGCAAAATTAATTTAAAATGGGTGGCGAAAGCCAAACACACTCTGGCTAGGCTTATAAATGCCCTAGGGCAGATAGCCTAGTATGAACCTATGAACCTATTAACCTATAATGCTCTCTGTATGTCTGCATCCCCCCCCACAATTAAAATATACTTGTGTGTTTAGGGTCTACCAAGGATGTAGGTATGCATACTCAGTACTGGAATTGTCCAGTTTTCCTTAGAATCCTCTGCTAATGTCAACAATAACAAACACAAACCCTGCAGAAGTGAGTACATTAATATTCACAGTATAACAGTTCACAAACAGTTCATGTGCCAAAAGAATACTTCTCAATAACTACTTTTGTATGGCAGTTAATTATATGAGTAGAAAAGAAACTACATACTCAAATATATCTTGTGTAAGCATTTGTAGGGGTAAGTTAAACTCTACACTGATAGCTCTGTACTGGAAGTGGCATCAGTCAGGTCTGAGTACAACATGTACATCACTGTCTACACCTCTAGCTTCAGATATAAGAAGTATACCAACCTTCTGACTTACACAACAGTGTCCATAGCAAACAAGCATGGGCCCCACTCTGGAAATCTGAAAGGGCTACGCCTACATACCTTAGCAATTTATAGCATTGGGTTGCTATGACAGTGAGTACTGCAATTACCACACAGTAGGCTGTATGCATTTACCAAATGCTGGGCACCAATTGGTGCAGCGGGCATCACATGCACATGCGCAGATACCTATAAAAGCAGACTGTACTTGCTATCCCCACATGCAATCATTACACTGCACGTGTTAGAGACTATATAACTCCTGGAGAGTAGTGAAAAAAAAGTATTACTTAGTAAACAAATATGTAATTAATTAAAAAAACAAATACTTAATTACTAAGCAAAAATATTAAGAAAAAAATACTTAATAACCAAAACTAAAAATTAAGTAAAAAAAAAACTTTACTTAATTAATAAAAAAAAAAAAAAAAAAAAAAAAAAACAGTTGTCAAAGCATACACAGATGGACCTGAAAGTGACAAACAGGTATGTAACAGATGTGTAGTTACCGGCAAGTAGTAGATGTTTATGAAGGGTACTGTACATACTCTGAAACATGCATATGTGGCAGCAGTAGGTATGTATGCACTGATGCCATGCATAACTACTGCCATGGACAAATTAGTGTGTAGCTGTGTGCAGTGGGACATAACTGTGACATATGTAGCTCAGCATCAAATGTCAAACATCTGATCATGTTATCTGTGTTCTGTACAGTACTGTGTATTATGGCAGTTTGGGGGAGTAGTGCAAACACCTATATAAACTTGGATGTGACAGAGTAAGACATGCATGATAGTCATATAATGTGTAGCTTAGCATTAGCAACTGCTGTACCAGGCTAGTATAGTAATGTAGCATTTGCAGCTATATATACTCCCTGTAATATTACTGTATGCACACATGTGACAACTGTTCATGTTGTAGCAAGGCCCAACAGGTCATCTGTGAGGTGTACGGTCTTACAACAATGTGGACCGTGTGTGTGTGTATGGCACACACATATGGAGAGATATTTATGTGTCCGATATATTAGCATCTTAACATGTGCATAGAGCAAGCAACTTACTGCAACTGTTTGTGAAGGGTGGACATATATATGTTGGTGCAGGTTGTTATGTGCATATTTTTATGTAGGTTGTAGTGTGTGGCAAACAAGACAGCATACAGTGCTGGCATATGACATGTGGATCTTAAACGCTGTGGGTATGATTTGTTAGCTTTTTAGTCTTCCAAACAGGGGGTCCTGCTAAAGATACATGGGCTGAGAATACCTTCCATGCATTCTGCACAAGACTGTGTAATATTATTACATAACTGTATCCCTCTCAACCTTTGCATAATTGATATTCCCACAATGAAAGGTGTACTATATATGTGCCTATATGTATATCTATATGTACACCAATGGATGTTTATATGTATGCTCAAGCTCAATGTTGTAAATGTATTGCCATCCCTTTTGTTAAAAACCCTGTACCCATGAACTACCACATAGGTGGTAGTCTACTCAACACCAAAAGTGTGATAAGAGACCATGGGACACAGGTGGACAGTAGTGTCCCTTTTGATAATCACAGTGCCACACTAGTCATGTAAATTGTGTACAGTCCACATGTCATCAGAAAAGGCGTGTCATCCATGGAAAAATAGGTCAGTGTTCCACTCTACTCATCAGGCATAAAACCCATCATAGAGTACAATGGCCCTTTTGGTATGTACCTCAGAAGACATCTACAGCAACTGTAGATGCCAGACACATACCTCACAAAGAGTATTACCAGACTCAAACAGATGCCCTATGCAGACTAGATGTCCTCCGCAATGTAATGTCCATGTGCCAGGACAGTGCTGGATGGTTGAGACGTCAACGTGGATGTATGCCAGCAACATCATTGGCTGGCAGTCGTGGCAGACGACCCACAAGTCACAGAAGCTCCTGTAGTGGCAGTACCAGCCCCAGCAATGTTGGGGCTGGGCTGTCAATAGACTGTCCTAGAAGACCACGTGCACGTGACTCTGGACAGTCCCAGCAAGGACATGGGACCAGTCGACATACCTCTGCCTCTGATGATAGTACCCAGTCTGGCTTAGTACCCGATACTGTCCGTAGCACCCCTGCCAGGCACAGGTACTGTGTCCGTGGCCAGAGATGGTGATCTGTACAGCCTGGCAG
Organism: Protopterus annectens; assembly: GCF_019279795.1. Lineage (NCBI taxonomy): Eukaryota > Metazoa > Chordata > Ceratodontiformes > Protopteridae > Protopterus > Protopterus annectens. Next base: position 1,222,341,219 of record NC_056739.1, read on the forward strand.
GTACAGTCTGTGGCTGTCCCACAACCTCCCATATATGGCAGCCACATGGTGGAACTGTGTGCATGCAGACACACACACATAAACCAAACACCTAGGGCTAACACATACACACACACATTACATCAACATTGGCCCATGCTGTACTGTTGTCCCTCACACACACACACACACACACACACACACACACACACACACACACACACACACACACACACATATACATGTTGATTGGATGGGTCAATGTCAGGCTCTGGCAAACCAACAACACACCCTGTGCATATGATGAAACTGTGCCACCTCCTGTCATCTGTAACATTGATGCAGGAACAGGCTAACATGGTGCTGATGCACAGGGTGACTTTATAGCAGTGTAGCAATGTTAGCATGTTGTCAACATTAAAGTGTAATGATATCCTTGTAGGTATATCTGAGCAGGCATGATGCATTAAAGATATGATTGTCAATGTAGTATTGTTTACACCACTGTTAATTCCAACAATGTATTGTCCGCCCATGTGCCACTTGGCTGATGTGTGTAGTTTTGGCAGCATGTGTTAGTGAGTGGACAGTACGTGTGTGATGTGTGCAGTACAGATTTGCAGGTGTACATTTGTGAACATGGTGGAGGTGCACTGTCTGCATGTACGTGCATAGTGGACACATGGGAAGGATGGCATGCCCTGTATTACACAGTGTTAACATCTCATAGTTTCTATTGGTGGCCAGTATGCATTTTACTACACATATGTTTTAACTTGGGTACACATGTGTGTATGACATGGTTTGACACTATGCTGTGGGTGATACTGTTACTATCTGTCATTGGCTTGCATTCCGGTAGTATACACAACCTCAACAGCCTGACTATAACCAATCATTAGATGATGTCTTGACAACTGACACACAGATGTAGGAAACTCAGTAACATTTGGATCCCTCCGGTACTATACTATACCAGTAACCAGTGGTATTGACTGCCACCCATTCCTAGGACCACTCCTGTTTGGCATATAGCCCTCTTAGGTACAAGCAAACACACTAGGGATATGTCCGTTCACATCTGAAAATGCATACAGTGGCCTACAATGCATTCTCCAGATGAGACACTTATCCTCCGCAAGGGTACCATACAGACAGATACCTGTTGTCCAAACCATGCTGTAAAGCTATAAGCCAACTATAGCATAGTCATCCACATTTACTAAACATAGTATCCCAGCAGGTAGTAGCCCCCAACATGTAGAACAGGTACCGATGTATACATACAGCCAAGTGTTATGTCATCTGTCCTTTGGTATTCACATTTCCAAATGTATTCTGACATCCCTCGCTGTATCACATAACAATAAGGGGTCTGTATGCATATCCATAAAGGTTGTTGTACACCTATAATGAATGTCCATTATTGACAGACGGTGTTGTATTTGAACATGTCTGAAATATACCCCAGGCATGAACCCTCACTCACACTATTCTATACACAGATACCTGAAATGTGCAATGCACATACTGTTGTTACACTGATATGTCAAACAGTAGTAAAACCAAAACCCACAACACATTGACCAACAGTGTCACACACACATGCACTCAGTAATTGCAGGATTCAAACCCCTACCTAACTATGCTATGACACTAGAGAAGTACGCATTAACATGACATGCTATATACTTTACTGGGTGCTTTTATTTCCACTGCTATATTTGTTGGCTGCTGACATCATCAGACTTGCCAAAGTTGAATATACCACTTTTAAGGTGTTTTCCTAGTCTCCAAAAAGGACACTCCTCTCAAAGGAAATCACACAGAAACATACCTGATGCCTGTGAAATCCCCATCATATCACCAGTTTATCTATGGAAGGTACCTGTTGCTAGTATTCTTAGGCCAACACATACCTTGGTTTCCACTGGGATGGGTTCCCCTCTGTTGGTTCTGTGTATGAGGCGTTGCCTGCACAGCTCAACAATTTGCTGCATGAGGTCTCTGTCCACTCTATAGCGCTCTGCTATCTCCAGCTCATGTAGCCCCTGGTGGGTTACCCTGGGCCTGTACACTCTTCTCTGTCTCCTCACTGTGGGTTGCACAGCAGCATTCGCATTGTCACCACCCTCAGCATGTTGTATATGTCGCCTTACAACAGCAATGGCAGCCCCTAACATTATTTTGTCTCAGTAAAGCTTTTTACGTTTTCACTTCTCTTAGTATACTGCAGTGTTGCAGTGTCTCTGAGAAAAACATGATGGAATGTTGTTTGCAGAGTTTTAAGTGCTGGGCTGGGCTAGTGTACTGCCTGTGTAATTGCCTGATTCTGATTGTTTTCACCTGCTAGCTCTGCTAGTTCTCCTTGGTTAACTTCCTACTATTTGTTGTGCTTCCTTTTCCCTTTCTGTTTCCACAGGGGCAGCGCCACACAAACACGCACACACCAGCTCACATGCGCGCGCACATGCTTACACGGGCTTACACGGGTTTCCACAACCTAACACTTGCTTACTCCTGCTTAAATTCTTGCACACAGGTGCAAACGCTCTTACACAGATTTCAACAACCTTACACTTGCTTACACCAGTTTAAACGTGTGCACACAGTCTTACTCGGATTTACAGGCGCGCACCCATGCACAAACACGTTGTAGGCACTTTTACAAGAAACATTAGTGATATCCACAGCATACACTTTCAATTTCTTGCCTTTAGCTAGGATACCTGTTGACGAGCCTCTTCCAGTGATGAGTAACTGACAGCAAACACATGCCACTCTGCTCCAATGAGCTTACATTCTTTCATACATACCACCCTCATGATGTCACCTATGTTCTACTCTGATACTCCCCTTATCCTACTCTTACACTCCACAGACCTGGCTCATATGCCATGTGAAATTGGGATTCACTATCCTTACCCTCATTTGCATAAGATTGCCTACTAATGCTTGGTTACATCTCTTAGACTGAGCTTCCCCCCTTAGCAACCTCTACTCAGTAGCCATGTTGTCTTCAGCCTGCCATTCACTTGCAAGGCAGATTAATATTATGAATTAAATCCCTATTTGTGGCTTTTATTTTTTGTTTTTCTGGTTTTTAGTGCACCACACGTTTGCGCAGCGCTGCGCTATGCTTAAACATCGGAGATCGAGGAAAAATTTTTTTTTATTATTTTGCAACACATATAAATGCCAATGGCCATATATTTGGCCATTGGCATGCTTCCTCAACTGGATGCATCCTTTATTTGGAGCTGTCATGGCTCCGTTTTGCTATTTGCAGAATGGTACTCAGTTGCCAACCGAGTACATTTCTACAAATAACACTACTTTTGCTCGGACAGGTTAGTGTTTCCTGGATCGCAAATTTACATCATTTGCATAGCTTTCAGCTGCAAATGAGGTAATTTGCATAAACCAACCCTGTCGGTGCAAGAGTCATTTTAGGAGCTCTCTTGCACTGCCCTGCCGGCTGTTCCTGGATTTCTCGGCAGACATGTTGGCTGCATGGAGTCTTACTCTACTCTTAGACTCCATGCAAGCCTTCGTGAATCCGGCCCTTTGTCTTCTGTGTGATCCAGGAACAGCCTGCAAGGGCGTGCATGAGAGCTCCTGCACTAATCATGCACGGACTAAGCCCTGGTATGCAAATCACCCCATTTGCAGGAGAAGTCCATGCAAATGAGGTGATTTTGCAATCCAGGAAGCTTGCAATAGTCCATGCAAGACTATTGCTATCTGCAGAAATGTACTCAGTTAGTAACCAAGTACATTTCTGCAAAATCCAAAACGGAGCTATGACAGCTCCAAATACAGGCTGCATATCATTGAGGAAGCATGCCAATGGCCAAGTATAAGGCCACTGGCATTGCAAACAAAAAAAATTAAAAAATCAACTTTTATTTTTTTTTAGCCGATCTCGGCTGTTTAAGCATAGGGCAGCGGTGTGCAAATGGGATCGGGGGAAAATAAGAAAATAAATCTAAAATAAGCATTCTAACTAAAATCAGTATTCTGCCATGCAATTCAATGGCAGGCAGAAGACAACCTAGCCAGTGAGTAGTGGTTAATAAGGGGGGACGCTCAGTGTGACACATGTAACTATGCATTAGCAGGCAATCCTATGCAAATGAAGGGAAAGATAGTGAATCCCAGTTTTCCCCAGCATGTGAGTCAGGTCCCAACAGTGTAAGAGTAGGAATAGCTGGGTGCAAGCCTAGGAGGTAGGTGACATCATGGGTGTGTATGTCAGGCATACTGTAAGCTGAGTGGAGCCCTGTGACTCGGGTTTGCTCCTAGCTTAGCACAGCTAACCTAGGGGGTGTGTCTAAACCTGCCTAGCACTCTTTACAAAGTGTAAGTGGGTGTGCGCACCACACACTGGGTTTTACAGGAAGAAAAAATAAGTTAAATCAGGAAATAGCAGCAGTGTGCACATTTGAGCACTCTGTTTGCACACAGGCTTAAACATAGAGACAATGGGAAGGGAAAACAGCAGTAGGAAAGTATTCTAGGAGAGCTAGCATAGCTGGCAGGTGAAATGCATCAGAATCAGCCAATTACACAGGCAGCAGACCAGCTGAGCCCAGAACACTACTATAAACTAAGCAAACACCTTCCCCTCTGTTTTTTCCCACACTCTACACCACCGGTGTATACAAGTGGGGAAATTGTAACAAATAAACCTAAAAAATGAGAAGGGCTGCAGCAGGCAACATAGAACAACATGTGCAACAGGCTGAGTGTGGTGAGGATGTGAATGCTGCTGAACAACCCACAGTGAGAAGACGGAGAAGAGTGTACAGACCCAGGGTAACCTACCAGGGGATACATGAGCTGGAGATAGTGGAGTGCTAAAGGGTAGACAGAGATCTCCTGCAGCAAATTGTTGAGCTGTGCTGGCCACACCTGACACACCAAACTGACCAAAAGGAACCCATCCCAGTGGATACCAAGGTATGTGTAGGCCTAGGTATACTAGTCACAGGTACCTCCCAAAGCACAACTGGGGATATCATGGTGATCACATGCATCAATCAGCATTCAGAGCATTCCACCAGTTCCTGGATGCCATGTCAGCACATGCCAGTGAGCACATATATTTCTTCAAAACCCGTGAGGTGCTGACCAGCAATATGTGTCTCTTTCACCAAATAGCAGAATACCCTGGGGTAGTGGGCTGTATAGACTGCACACACATATGCATCAAAGCACCACCCCAGTGAGCAGGGTAGGGCCTACTTCAACTACAGGGGCTTCCTCTCCATCAACTGCCAGGTCGTATGTGATGCCCAGGGCATTATAATGAATGTGTGTGTGCTGGCTGCCCTGGAAGCGATGACGATTCCCACATATGGCATCTGATGCAGCTGTGCCAGAGATTTGCCAATGGGGACATGCCCTACGGTCGCCAAGTGGGGGATGCTGGGTACACACTAGAGCCGTGGCTGACACCCATCAGAAATGCACACACACCTGAACAACAATGCCATAATGAGGCACACGCACAGGCCAGACATATAATAGAGCATGTGTTTGGGATGCTCAGGTCACGGTTCCAGTGTCTGGATACATCCAGTGGTGCCTTGCAGTATTCACCAGCTACATGTACCCAAATTATTGTGGTATGTGCTATGCTACACAATATGATCCTGCGGAAACAGCTGCAGCAGGAACAGCATGGGGCAGGGCCACACAGCCCCCCACCAGTGCCAAGGTCTGCACAGGCACAGAGTGATCCAAAAGAGGAACAATCTGAGCCTGCCCCAGTAGGTAGTAGGAGGGATGCCCAATATTCCCTGGCCTTGGCAAAGAGGCAATGCATAGCACATGCACTGACACATTAGGGGCCCAGGGAATGACACCTCTTTCTGACTCACACATACAGTAAAAAGGATGACAAATATGACACTACCTGTGCTCAACCATGTATAGGGGGTGTACTATGTGCATCTGACATAGGCAGCCCTCCAGCACCATTCATAAGGCTGGCACACCCTCAAGGTAAGAATCAACCTACCAATTGCCAAATGGAGTAGAATGTGTTGTTACCTGTAGCTATGGTATGGATATGAGCATGCAAGGGAATTGGGTGGCTGAATGTTATGGCAGCAGACAGTAGACAGACATAGTGGCACCATGAAATCTGCAACACATACTGGAGTCACCATAGTAGCCAGCACTACACAGGGTGTCAAAACCCACTGTAGGAAATATGCTGAGCGACATGTGTGTCTGTATGACCCACACATGCCAGTCAGGATGGTTCACATACCCAACAACAGTCTCAGCCAGCAGGACAGGTGTAGACAAACCCAAAAAGAGCCTGTGCCATGGCCCCAGAATGATGGCTATGGCTAACCTCCCTCCCAGGTCTACACAGACAGACCACAGCAGGGCAGACAATGGGATGCAAGTTCTGAAGGGTAGGAAGTCAGATAATATGTAGGGCAACCAAAACCATGATCTGTAGTACACTGGTATGCCTCTAGTCAGCATGATAGTTAGCAATACAGAATGAAATGAAATACCTGACATACCAGGACAGTAATAGCAAATGTGTACAAGTTTCATGTGTGCCCCCCCTCCTACACAGTAATGTAATAACAGTCAGGTGTGCCCCCCGCAACCCTGTGTAGAAATGTAGAAATAGTCATGTGTGCCCCCCCATCCTACATAGTAATGTAATAACAGTCAGGTGTGCCCCCCTACTCCTGTGTATAAATGTACAAACAGTCAGGTGTGCCCCCCAACCCTGTGTAGAAATGTGGAAATACTCAGGTGTGCCCCCCCCATCCTACATAGTAATGTAATAACAGTCAGGTGTGCCCCCCTACTCCTGTGTAGAAATGCAGAAACAGTCAGGTGTGCTCCCCACTATGCAGAAATGTAGTAACAGTCAAAGCCAAATGATCAATGGATACCCTGCAGAGACAGCATGCTACCTGTCAGTGTACAACACAAAGGTCAGCACTGCAGCACAAACTACCTGGACACGATCCACACATTCAATACAGACGGCCATACTGGGCATGCTCACACACTTAAACACATGAAGGCCATGACTGCAAACACCAGTGGACCAGACATATCTGGCAGTTGCAGTTGTTAGTGCAGACACTTGTCAGTATGCACCACTCATGGCTTGCACACACAGTGGATAGGAATACAGACATATATGTCAGGACACCACACTATAACAAGCCAAAGGTAGACGTACATAGATATGTGGAAGAGGGTGACTGTGACAAGGAGCCATCCAGGCCTGTCCCACCTAGCACACAACCAAAGGGCCCCAAACACATGAGATGCAGATGTCACTCACAGCAGATACTAGCCACCAGTATCTGTCAGCATTACAGACTATGTGGTGCATGTGCCAGCTGTGCAACATGACTGTACAAGGAACTAGTCATCTAGCAGCTGTATACACGTACCTGTGACATATGACCCTGTGTGTGCCTGCATGTGGCGTGTCAACCCCTAGATGAAGGGTTATGGCCCATGCACACACCACCCTCCCCATAGCACTAATATGACAAGCCTGCTGAGGTCATCCAATGTGAAATACACCTTTGGGAGAGTTGTAGCCCAGTAATCTCTGTGGTACATCCCATAACTGCTGTAGTGTGATACACTAGTTAGGTAGGGGTTCTAACCCCAGGCTTGGCAACTGTGAGTGTGTGTCTGTGTGCATGTCTGTCTGACTGTGTAGAGAGCAATGCTTTTTTATGGTACTCACACTCCTTACAATTCATATACTCAACTTTGGCAAGGCTGCTGATGTCACCCACCTAGAAATATATCTCTGGGAAGGTAGTAGCCCAGTAATCTCCATAGCGCATCCTGTAACTGTGTACTGCTGTAGTGTAATAAAGTAGCTAGACAGGAGTTCTAACCACAGACTTGGCAACTGCATGTGTTTGTGTGCATGTCTGACTGTCTCTGACTGTGTAGAAAACAATGTTTTTTAGGGTGCTCACACTTCTTACAATTCATATACTCAACTTTGGCAAGGCTGCTGATGTCACCCACCTAGAAATACACCTCTGGGCAGGTTGTAGCCCAGTAATCTCCATAGCGCGCCCTGTAACTGCATACTGCTGTAGTGTGATAAAGTAGTTAGGTAGGAGTTCTAACCCCAGAGTTGGCAATTGTGTGTGTGCATTTGTGTGCGTGTCTGTCTGACTCAACTTTGGTAAGGCTACTGATGTCACCCACCTAGAAATACACCTCTGGGAAGGTTGTAGCCCAGTGATCTTCTTAGCATGTCCTGTAACTGCATACTGCTGTAGTGTGATAAAGTAGTTAGGTAGTTGTTTCAATCCCAGACATGGCAAGTGTGTGCTAGTGTCTGTCTGTCTAACCCTGTCTGTATAGAGAGCAATGTTTTTTAGGGTAATCACACTCCTTACAATTCATATACTCAACTTTGGAAAGGCTGCTGATGCCACCAACCTAGACATACACCTCTGGAAAGGTCATAGCCCAGTAATCTCTGTAGCATGTCCTGTAACTGCATATTGCTGTAGTGTGATGTAGAACGGAGGTATGGTTCCATCCCCACCCATGGCAGTTCCAGATATTTTGTGTGTGTTTCATTGTCTGTGTACAGAGCAATGCATTATAGGCTAGTCACACTCACTACATTTCAAATGGCCTACTTTGGCAATTCTGCCGATGTCATTCATTGTGAAATACACCTTTGGGGAAGGCATTCCCTAGTAATCCCCGTGGGGTGTCCTATAACAGCTCCATGCTGTAGTGTGATATAGACCTCTTTTCTATACCCACACATGTCTGTTGTGGATGTTTTGTGTGTGTCTCACTGTCTGTGTAGGGAGCAATGCATTTTAGTCTAGTCACATACAGCACATGTCAAATGGCCTACTTTGGCAATCCTGCTGATGTCATACATTGTGAAATACACCTTTGGGGAAGGAGTGCCCCAGTAATCCCTGTGGTATGTCCTATAACAGATCCATGCTGTAGTGTGATATAGACCTCTGTTAGGAGTTCTATACCCACACATGTCGATTGTAGATGTTTTGTGTGTGTCCCACTGTCTGTGTAGGGAGCAATGCATTTTAGGCTAGTCACACTCACTACAATTCGAATGTCCTACATTGGCAATCCTGCTGATGTCATCCAATGTGATCTACACCTTTAGGGAAGGAATACTCCAGTAATCTCTGTGGCACGTACTATAACTGTATAGTGCTGTAGTGTAATAAACTAGTTAGGTAGGTGTTTTACTTTCAGACATGACAGGTGCATGTGAGTGTGTGTTTGTAACATGAATCCTGTGTGGAGGTGGTTGTGAGTGTGTGACACCAGTGGCCAATGGGGAACAGGTTTTGCAATTTCTTATATGGTGGCTTTAGTATTTATCACAATGTCCACCGTACAGGAATAACAGATGTGAAATAGTTGAGAGGCTGGGATGCAAAGCCATACCCATACATGTGACATCAAAGCCAAGCAATCACAGTTAGCAACCCCAATATTACCCAGACCACACTTTCAACCCATGTCTCGTACACACACATGCCTAGGCAACAGCCAATATGTGGGTAGTATACTGCATATTGGCCGGTGATAGCTGTTGGCTACAGAGGGCATGGCACCCTGTCCATCTGTCCAATATGCATGTACATGCAGACAGTGCAAATTCCCCATGTTCCCCAATGGACACCTTAAACACCTGTGGTGTCATCACATGTGACCCACAAAGAACATACCATGCCTGAAATATGCCCTGTATTGACATATGCCACTGAGACCAGGGAATGCTGTTAGCATGCTATCAGTTTAGGTGCATGGTAAACCTTCTGCCCATTACCAGTTCCCGCCACATGTGGGCAAGACTGGCACATCTGATGATAATCTCTGTTCACAACATGGGCCAGACACCCCAGTTATAGTTCCACATGTCACTGTACATGCATGTGGGAGGTGTGCACATCCCAGACACTGTCCATGTCATGGATTAAGGAACACATACATGGCAAGCAATGCACAGCATTGGCCACACACAATAGTCACCCAGGTGACTGGATGGGGATACAATACCCACCTGTGTGGGCAAATACAGACACTGCAGCCCTGAGCTATAATGTAGACCATTGTCATGTGGCCTGATGCCAAGGTATACCCATCGCCCAGCCTTGTACAGTCGTCTTGCACAGTCGACCACCACACACGCATGCAGACATGCACCTATGCATGTCAGTACTGGCACCCTGTGTGCTTGTGTGTGTGTTGTATGGTGTATATGTTCACATCCACACTCCTTACTACCCCATGGGCATACTGAAGCATGCTGTCTGATGTCAGACACCTCCCCATACCCTTTGCCATACAACCCCCGTATGACCCGTGTGGTGCATGTGATACCTGCACAGAGATGTGTTATAGCAATCCCACTACTGATGAGTTGTAATCCTGGCCCTGCCGAGTGTGCCAATGTGTGTGTGTGTGTGTGTGTGTGTGTGTGTCCCTGTGATAGTGTGGCTGTGTTGATGCT
>NC_056739.1:1222356728-1222411728 GCF_019279795.1 Protopterus annectens
AGGTTCCCACCCATGGGTAGTCACCACTGCACCTTCACGGCCCCAAAGGTGGTTGTGCTAGGGGCTGTGTAGGAGGAGCAGGCTCACCCTCGAATTGTGCCACTCAGCCCTCAAGCTGGTGTAGCTGGTCTCGAAACTCCCTATCGAGCTCCCTACGCACCACGGCCTGGACCTGATGACGGGTGACAGGTTCCTCTCCACCCCCGCACCTGGGGGGGTGAGGCCCATCCCCTGTGGCAATTCCACCCAACAGTGGCGCAGGGCCAATGGAGGAGGAGGTCCCAGGCTGGGTCCCAGACATGCTGGTGCCTGGTGCCATGGCCAGCCGAGGTGGGACAGGTGGGTTCGCTGGGACCGGCCTTCCCATACAAGCTATGTTGTAGCAGGTTTAAGAAAGATACGGGTTAGTAATACTCAACAGCATTCAGGATTAGTTATAACAGCGTGCATAGGTATTCCCATTAACCCAAGACACCAGATTTAAAACAGTTGCAGAGCAAGCAAAACACGTGCATATATGGAACAACAGTGGACATTACAACAGCATGCAGGTTTCACTGATGCCAACAGGCCAGCAATATGGGGGTATTTTAACATGACACAAGCAAAGAAACAAATGTGAATATTTATAAACCAATAGGGCATAAGTCCCAACAAAAGTTTGGAGTGTACACATACCGATTGAGGTGTGTAATTGGGTTATTTTTGCACATATGGTAGGGGTGAGAGAGAGAGAGTGTTCAATTAACAACTAATATATCCTTGTAGTTTTCAGAACATTCTTAGTAACTGCAGTGATCTGTCCCTTACATGTATTATTATACTACCCAATGACCTTATATTGTACAATGGTATGTTTGTAGATTAGTAAATACGTGACCTGTGTCTTACATACAGGCTTGACAAAATGCGGGTGTTAATGCAACATATTTTGAGAATTGCTCTCATACACTTTGGGTGACATGCTAGAATGAGAGGTTTGTTTTCATATACATTCTCTGACTATGTACAGGTCTGACTATCAGTTATATGTCATTAACGGCTGCCTACATTTCTTGGATCATCACACTGATTTTTCAGGGGAACAGGGTACCAGGCTGGTGATGTGGGCCATTTATCTGGACATGCTGGACAGACTGGAACAGTTGAGGAGAATGACTATGCATACAACCTTCTATATGAACATTCTAGCAAATTCTGTACAGTTGTTGGGTGTAATTATGCATACACCTTTCTATATGAACATTCTAACAAAATCTGTACAGTTGTGGGGTATGACTATACATACAACTTACTAGCACTCGCGGGATTCAAACCCCTGGTGTGTGTGACAAAGACATTACAGTTAAAATCACAGTACACTGTGCTATCAGGGAATTTTTGTGAAGCTTTCTAATGTTTTCTGTCTAAGTCTCCCTCTCTTGTACAATATGACTGACCTCTTGGCACTTCCAACATTGTTATGCAGAACTTTATACACATTTTATCTGTATACCACAGTGTGGGTAACACTGCTTAATACAACAGTACTATGATTAGAATGCAACAGTACAATAACATATGAAAGATGAGTAAACAGAAGCACTCCAGGGGTTATACCTTTATTCACAGAATATTGCCCCTTTATTTATACTGGTACTACGCTTTCTAAGACTCTTATATTTATTTGTTATGGCAGTGCATGCAGAATAATTACTAACCTGCCTCACAATGCAGCCTTTGCAGCCTAGCATCATGGGGTTGCTGGTTCGCAGCCCACTCATCTGCAGCTGTCAGAGAAATACAGTGATATTTAGCCATACCTATCCATAGTATACACAAGCTAGGCAATTATTAACTACTTAGTAGAATGAGTACTTACTCAGTACTGGGGCATTAGGCATCTGCTGAGATTCCTGGATCCACTGCCACTTCAGGTCAGCATGGTGGTGCCTGACCTGCTTACCAGTCCAGGGGATACCTGTGGCACTGGTGAGGTCAAGGTCGAGACTGTCCCAGGCCTCCGTTTTATACTGCGAGCCCTGGTACTGGCCCTGCAGTAGTCTCTGCTCATGGTGTTTAACCAGGAGCTATACCATGTTTTTTGACTCATGGATGCCCCAGCGCTGTGCTCTAAATCAAGTGCCTTCACTCACTCCAGCCATTCTGCCTGCAGTAGGAAGCTACACCCAGTTATGGGAATTATTCCCGCCTGTGGAGTTTTAATACGGCCAGTTTGCCACACTTTTCCATGATTGGCTGGTTTTGAATAGGCTAAGCTATGGGCACACCTGCTTACCTAAGGTTGGCAGTGCTTAAAGAGGTATACCAATAGGTAGATTGAATTGGCTGCCCTACACATTGCTTACACTTACTAAGCTGAGCTGTGCAGCACTTAGCATTGCCTAATAGTTAATTAGCATTATATTTGCTTTTTGGCAGTGATTTATTATTCATTACATGTTATATGTGTGTCTGGTATTAATGATTCATGTGTACATACACTGTATGGAGTCCTGGGGACTTCTACACTTTATTACAATAACACCTTACATCTGTACTTACTGCAGTACTCCAGTTCACATATTTATGTGATGTTGCTGGGTATACAGCATAAGGCTGTATAGAAAGTCCTTTCACATGTTCAGCTTGTTTTCCTGTGGAGAGGTTTGTTTATTAAAACCTCAATCTTATGTACTGTTGTGGTGGCTTAGTGGTTAAGTACTGTGACTGAAGATTACAGGGTCCTGGGTTCACAACCTGCAAAGCCTGGTTATTTTTTCCTGCCCAGAATGGCGGCTGATGCATACTGAGTGATCAAGGCACTTTTGAGCACTTCTAAGCAGGTTTGCGCAGCTTTGCACAAGGGTAAGCATTGCTAACCTCCGGTTACATATGCTTACAGAGAGTTAGCTTCGATCTTGCTTCACTTGTGTGAGCATTGCTTACCCCTGTGCAAACGGCCTTAAACCCGCGTACTAGTGCTTAAGAGTGCTTACTACCGCTTACTAGTGCTACATTTTAGTAATAGTGTAATGGTTCTTAGAGCGGTGGGAAATTTGAAGAAATGTATGGAGGTATCATTCATTACACAGTTTACCTTCCATTTGTATCTGTGATACTGTATGGGTCACGTGATTATCTGTGGACTTTGCAGCATTATGACACTGACTCCTCATATTTGCATTAAATGTAGTATTGCAGTTCAGAAATATATGTTATTTATTATGTTATGCAATACAAATATTTATCATAAAAAGTGATTTGGAAGGGGAAATGGAATGTACTGCAATGGGACTCGAACCGGGAATGATTGCTTATAAGGCAAATGCTCTACCCACTACACTATTGCTGTATGGCTTCATTTGCATATATCTTGCTTTTTATCCTCTTCCTGCTATTTAACTTGTATTAACAGTAGCTAAGCGATGGGCAAACCCACGCACCTACGGTTACACTTCGTCCGTTTTATTAAAAAAAATGTATTTCTGTGCTTCAGTATTGCTTTTATACATGTGGGGGATGTCGCTGGGGATATACATGCATCTATGAGCGATCTTGCTAATTGTTTATTATCACTTCATTGCAAGGGCGTGTATATTGTGAGAGCTCTGCTCTCAGACACGCATCCTGCACTCGTCCGCACTCCATGTAGGATTAGGAGCGTAGGCAGCGTGCCTTCATTAATATGCATGGCGCACTGCCATCAGGCTTCTAAACGGCCAGTTCCATGCATGACTACCTTAGTGATGCACGGAAGGATAGTGAATCCGGGGGATAGTCTGTAACCTTATATTTCCTGCAGGTGTGTTAAATTTCAGATAAGCTACAACAGAGCATGAGAAGAGTTTTTTGCTCTGGTCATAAAAGGTGAGAATTTAATACTTAATATTTGCTATAAACTCACTGATGATAACATTATTCTTTGTGCTGGAAGTCATCAACCTAACAACATTAATTGTTGTTTAATTGCTAAACAATACTAAAAAATGATGTATGTGTGCATTAGAAACAAGAAAACTAAACTCAGAAGTTATAACACTTCTTATGAAGTAGTTCTAGATGAAAAAGTACAGACATTATACGCTCAGTGAAAGAGAATGGATGTTCTCACTTTGTCCATGGGTAACATATGAGAACATATAGAAATGCTTTTAACAAAATATCCCTACCTAATTCATAACCTCTATAATTACAACCCATTTTGCAGTAAACACTTACTATTCACAACAGCCTTGCTATTCAAAGAAGATATCTCTTTTGCCATCATTAGTGAAACAAGGTTTGGAGATGAGGCTAGTCCACTGTGTATAGAAGGATATCAAGGTTTTCAGATCTAGCACCTAAGGTGGTAGTATATTCATTTATGTTAGAAATAACCTTAAATCAACAATAATCAACAGTAAATTACAATGGCTTCGTTGTACAGATGCTATCAGTTTCACTACCTAAAGACAGAGACTGTTTTGACATCATAGGATTTTATACAAAGCCCTTGATAAAAATAGATAAGATTAAGTTGTTCACTGATGAGTTATCAAACGGCTGACATAGTATGAACATATTGCTTTCTGGAGTCCTTAATTCACCAAACATCTCTTGGTGCATATCCATCTGGTGAGCCAAGGGATGATGTCATCCTTGCTGTTACTAATAGGATGTTCTTCATAGTCAGTGTTGCAGTACTGATTCTTGGGTCTTCCTGTCTTGCAGACGCCTGCATCTGGCCCAGCTTCCAGACTCTTTACATCATGCCTAGCCAATGGACATCTGAGGAATGATGTCTAGATGTCGGTGTATAAGAAGGCCATCTGTCAGGGACATCTTCATTTCTTTCTAGCCGTGCAGTCCTATGCACTTCATATGTATACTGTATGCTCATAGTCAGTCAGTCAGCTCATGTTTCCAGGGAACCTTCTTCTTCTTCAAGTCAGATAAGTACCACACAGGGGAAATTTCAATACTAATTTAATATTCAAAAAAGTCAACAATTGCTTGAAGAGTAAATCCTGCATAAGGAGTTTTATTCATTTTGTCTGTTCTGCTTGAGCCCTCAACATGATGTCTCTAACTGTCCTGTCTGTTCAAAATTCCATGTGAGAACTCACACGCAGAGGGACACCCATATGTAGTCCTCTTAGCTTCCTTGATGGCGTCATAATCTGGTCTTTGATGTCCACAGGCATCATTCCAGAAAAATGAAAAGACAAAAAGTCAAAGGACCCTGATATTAGTGAAAAAGCTCCAACTGTAGGTCTTAAGTCCACCAATGATGTGGGTGAGGTGCTTTTGTAGCACCCTGGTCCGGAAACTACTAGGCCCAAACCCTCTGGCACAATCCCTTGGGAGGTTGTCATGACTTTCTGCTTACCTATGAATGCTACCATGGCTCACACCTCATTCAGGTCTAAGGTCACTTTGCAGGCCTCACCTTCCAATGTCTATGCTGTGGCTCTTGAAAGAGACTCCCTGTCCAGCATGGCTACCAAAGTTGCAACTGATGTTGCAGTTAGATGACTGCATAATCCAGTCACCCCTTTAAAATGGACTACCAAACCCAAGTGAATCACTTCCTTTGCTTCCCCACCACCTCTGACTACTGCTTCTCAGACTGAAGCCCAAGATATCCTTAAAATAGCACAGGAGTTTATAGCCTTCATGAAATCTAGAGAGTGCTAGCATTCTTCTATCTCCAAGACCACCCAATCTAAAAGGAGCAGAGAAGGAGATTTTCAGGAAGAGGAAGATTCCTCTACTTCAGAGGATGAAGCGGAATGTCTTACTATGACCACTTACCACCTCAAACTTACCCAGACTCAGACTTAAATGACAAACTCTCTTCCACCTCCACCCCCATCTCTGATGATTTTTCCTCAGGGATACCATAATTCACAGAATTAAGGAGGCTTTCAGTTGTGAAAGTAATAAGTTCTCCCAGACCCAGAACCACTACAGGGAATTGCTAAGAGCCTTCACCTAGATAGCTGGCTATTCTTCCTGTACACATTGTATTAGATGATGCCTTTGAAGACACAGCTCTACATCCTGACTCTTTACACCCCCGCTCCTAAGAAACCAGACAGGTTTTACAGAGTGCTTGAATCTTATATGTACTTCTACAAAAATCTGAATGCTGATCCTCCTGTTCACTCCACTGATTCCACAAAATGTGTACCTAAAGGGACCGACAAGACATCCTCTGTCTAAATGACAGCGTAAGTAGATTATTAGACAGATTGGGGAAGAAAGCCTATGCCTCTGCCACCCAAGTAATGATAGCTTTGAATTGTCATTTCCATATGCTAAAGTATCTTGAATCTTTTCAAGACAAAATTCTAGCGAAGGTAGAATCTATTGTGGATCGAACCTTATCCAAGAAAATCCAGGAGATAGCCATAGAAGTTTTATAGGTCTCCAGATTCTCCCTAAAATGTGGGTATGTTGCTGTAGATGCTTCTTACTGAGCAGCTCCACAAGTTCTATCATCCATAGACATTCATGACTCAGGACCTAGCTCCTGTCAGATCAGGTAAAGCGTGAACTAATGGATGCCCCGTTGGACAACTAATTCCTTTTTGGTCCTCTAGCTGAACATGTTTTTAAGAAACTTCACAAAAGGAAAACAAATTAAACTTTTACCTGTCTCCAACTCCGAGGTACAGTAGGAACTACCCTTCACATTCTTAGCCTTTTTCACCTAGAAAAGACAATGGGAGGTCTCCCTGTGGTGACAGACCAAGACCAAGGACCAAGACAATCTAGGAGATGGTAAGCAGAGCAATCACAAAGTGCAGGGGGCTCCAAGGAACCCACCCAGCACAGACAGCAACCGTGACTATGTTCTGTCTCACCATCCCTTACTCTTATCCCTTCTTGTCCACTCCACACCTCTTGCAGGAAGACTCTCCTTCTTCCTAAATCAGTGGGAATCCATCACCAGGAGCCACTGGGTCCTCAGTATCATAGAGAAGGGGTATTATATTCAGTTCAGAGAAATGTCACCCTTCTTGGAAATTCCAAATCCTATCCTAAGGGAGCTACTTAACCATGTATCCTTCTAGCCTGTCTCTCTTGTACACGAGGGAAAAGGCTTCTACTCAAGGATATTTCTAGTCCCAAGAAAAGAGGGCATTTGGAGGTCTATCCTGGATCTCTCCAAGCTAAACAAGTTCCTCAACATTACAAAATTCAAAATGCTTACATTGCATAAATTAGTGTCCATGATTTTCCAAGATACCTCTATGGACACCATAGACCTAAAAGACACTTACCTCCATGTCCCCATAGAAGCTAGTCACAGAAAATATCTATGATTTGTAGCAACAGTCCCCAACTTCCATTTCTGTGCTTTACCATTTGGTCTATCTACTGCTTCTAGTGTTTTCACAAAATGTCTAGCTCCTCTGATAGCACATTACAGATAGCACATAGATGACAGTCTCATTTGGGGACGATCCACTTCAGAGACCCTGTACACCTTGCAGATCACTATAGATTATTTTCAGAAGGTAGGTCTTACCTTAAATCTTCAAAAATTCCAAAATCTCTATCAAACAAGGATCATCTTTCTGGGAGCCCTCATAGAGTCGGGTCAACAGAAAGCCTTCCTTCCACAAGACAAGATTGCTTTCTTGACAGGCTACCTGAGCAGCCAGCTTCCAAAGCAGCCCATCACTACAAAAGAATTCCTGAGCATACTCGGGTACATGGCATCCTGCATTCTCATGATCCCATTTGCAAAGTTGCATATGAAGAACCTCCAACAGTGTCTGAAAAATGTTTGGGAACAGCACTGCCAACCCCTGGAAACCCAGCTGCCCCCTCCTTCCATGCCTTAAAAGAGAACTCCTATGGTGAAAGAACCCAGGAGTACATTTTACTTTGCCAGAAGCAGACAAGACCGTCACCACTTACAGTTCAGACACAGCTTATGTTCCCCTGAAGGTACATGGCATTTGTCCACACAGCAGAGGAAGTTGCATATAAACCAAAAGGAGTTACTAGCAGTCTACCTGGCCATAAAAGCCTTTCAACAAAACTTAAGCCCAGGGATGCTGCAAATGTGAACAGACAACACCACAGTTATGATAAATAAACAACCGGGAATATTATCTTACACTCTGTGCAATCTTGCCAGAAAACATTTGGGATACTGGCTCAGGAAATATGGTTGACCTTCCTAGCCTCTTATACTCCAGGCCAGAGCAATACCCTGGCAGATTCACTAAGCAAGGACCTTCTAGACATGAACAAATAGAAGTTGAATAGAGAGGTCCTCTTGTATCTAAGTTCTGCTCCAGAACACAATAGACAGGAACCCATCCTCTATGCTTAAGGTGGTATCACAACTTACTTTAAACCAGGCTATCTACCTACCAGTCTTCCACCCAAATCCACAGAATAGGGCAGAGCAAGTCCTCCACTCCCTGGATGTGCACAGGTAGATCAGGTACTATCTAGAAAGGACAAAAAGTCCTAATGGAGCAGAGCAATTGCTGACGGGTTTTGCAGAGGGTAAACAGGGCAAACCTGTCTCCAAAGAAACAATCTTTAAATGGATAGCTAAATATATTAAATTCCTACCATGGAAAGAATTTACCTGGACATATTAAAGCCCACTTCACCAGACATGAGGAGACTACAGCTGCTGTCCTCAGAAGTGTTCCCACTCAGGCTGTCCTAGAGATAGCCATACGGAACTCACTCTATAAAAAAAATACAAAATACTACAACCTAGGCAATGTCTCTATGGTTAGAGCAGGTTTTGCTTCTTCCACCCTTGAAAATCATGCAAATGACCCACCATCCAACTTTTAACATTAGTAGTCCTCCCAAGCATCAGTACTGCAACACTGACTATGAAGAACTTAGTACAGTTGTGTCTTACTCACCATAATTTTAGATGCTTGAGTAGATCAGTGTTGCAGTACATACTCCCACCCTCCAGCTTCTCTACTTGCTGACCACTTGTCTCCCTTTGCTGGGTCTAGGGGGAGGAGTTTTTCTGTAGAAAGTCCTATTATTTCCATTCATCCCCTCTCTGCCTCCCATGTTTGTTTTTCCTCCTTCTCACTTAAAGTTAAACAACTGGGGAAGTTGTGCTGTCCTCAGGCATCATTCACTACTTAAAAAGGCCTGAAGATGGCACCAACAGACACCCTTCTTATCCCCTGACATCCAGACATAGGTTCCCAGATGTCCATCGGCTAGGGATGATGTAAAGACTCTGGAAATCAGGCTGGTCACTGGTTTCTGCATGGCAGGAAGACCAAATAATCAGTACTGTAACACTGATTAACTTGAATACATACAATTATGGTAAGTGGGACATAACTGTACTTTATCCCTATTTCAACTAGTGAATAGATCTATGAGAAATAATAATATTTTGCATGTGATCTAAAGTCTGCATCCTCCTAAAGATACTAACATTGCTGTGACCTCAACATTTGCAAACTGCAGTCACAAATATACAACCTTTTAAGGTTTTATTCAATCTACAATTGGACTCTGGGACATCACTAAGCAGGGGAAAAAGTATTAAACTGGCGACCATAATGCAATTAATATCAAATTATGAATATGGAAATGGTTAGATGTGATGGATAATACCAATGTACAAAGAATTGGGAGAAATTTTATTCCAAGTTAGTTGCTTTTGAAAATGCTCACATTCCAATTTCCAGTAAAAGAAACTCTGCCCCATGGTAGAACAGAAACATTTTGAGATTATCTAGGAAAAAGAAAACATTGCGGAAAATTATGAAAGAAGACCCTACCAATCTGTCTGTAATAAACACTATTACAACTCAAAAATGCCATCAAAAACTCAATAAAGAAATATAAATACAAAGTAGCTAATTTTACTAGTTAGTAAAAAGTTGTTTTTCAAGCATGATAGTGATCTTAGGAAGGATCAGAGTACTTGTACCATTCTAAATGTAAATGGTAGGCTGCTACTAAGTCAAAAATATAAATTAGAATAGCCTGCATTTTGCTTTTGCAAAAGACTGCAGTAATCTTTCATTAATGGTTGCTCCCCTGAACCCCATGGGACACAGTCCATCCATGGCAGTCTTGGCCTTAAATAAAACTAAGAAGGATACAGTTCCCAGCCCAGAAGGCATTAATGGACATTATATATATAATATTAAAGGATATATTGCTCTTTACTAACTTACTCTTCCAGAATACATTCAAGTCAGAGTGAACCTAAGCTGTGGAAAAATAGCCTATAGAGATTCAGTATTTAAGTGGGATTGCAAATGCACTGCTGACAACTACTGATTGTTCAGTTTAACTTGTAACCTGGTAAAAAAGTGTAAGTGTTCTACTCTATTATATGAAAGGATAATGGAACACTTTCTGCTATGACATCCAACAACACTGGTTTCCAGGAGTCAGACCATGCACACCTCTGATATTATTTCAGCTATATGACATGGAATTCCAGTTGATGTTGCATATCTAGATATGTCAAGGGTCCCTGACTCAGTCTCATATTCATCCTAAAACGCAGCATTAAAAATGGAACTTGAACTGCTACTTTATAAAATGGATTTCTGAGTGGTTAGTTGGAAACAGGATTGTGGTTTGTGTTAGAAATGTGTTATGTAATGACTTTGTCATCCAGAATTGTGTCCCAGAAAACTTTGTTTTGAAACATTACCTTTTTTATTTTTCTACATTTGGACAATTATGTTGCCAAATTTACAAATTACATTAAATTTGCTTGCTTGGTTAACTCATGTAGTGGCCAAAAGTACCTTCATAATTATTTCAGTGCTTTGTTAACAAGCGCCATTTAACTGTAAAAAGTTCAAGTTCAAGGTTCTGCATATAGATAATGATACACACAATGCTTGTATGCAGTTGGCAATGAATTGATAACTAAATGTCACATTTAAGTAGCCCTGAATGCCTTGATCTCAGAACATCTTATTTGGGCTGGGTATGTTTGTAAACCAAATAGAAAAAGTTTCACAAGGACTATACTTCAAACATTTTCCTTTAGAAATCTTCTAGTCTTAGTGCCTTCATTTTAAAACTTGGTAAGACCCACAATGGAATATGAAGCAGGTTTTTGTTCATACAGTGTGGAAGATTTTAAAAAGTCTGAGTGAGTTCAAAAATCCTGCACCAATTACATTTGGTCTGTTAAAACACTGGACTATAAAGGCCAACAGTAAGAAATAATTACTCCACTTACTATCAGTTATTGCATGCTGATCGTATATGGATCTACAAAGACCTGCATGATAATCTTAATGAAAATACTTTGGACATCATGTTTAACTCTTATGTTAGGTAAGCAAGAAATAACAAAAGGTTTGTTAGATCTGACTGGCTGTATAAACCTAATAGAAGGCAGAAGATGGACTGTTGTCTTCTGAAATAAGAGTAGCTGAAAGCCTGGGTATCTTTAAATAAAATATAGATGAGTGGTTTGTTGACAGAGGTTCTGGTCTGTTTTGAGTAGGAGAATGGCTTTTCATGACCTATTTTGAGATCCTTAGCATATACCCACATTGAAACACTGAAATTGAAACTCTTCCCCACTTCACTTACCCCACCTGTGTAAGGTACATATCAGGCTTCCATGTCCTCTTATACAGTCCTTACAAATTTGAACATATTAAGCTGAACTTTTTTCTTCTGAAATACTTATACATCTTATTTCACACATTGGCTAATATATCTACTGAATATAATAGTGCCTAATACGATTGATATACTTTTTCTCTAAAACATGTCTATGACATACATTCAAAATATCAATACTTTGAATGCCTGTCATAGCACTGAAACTCTTTGAATCACAAAGATTCAAATACATTTCAAATCAAATCACAGAGATAAAAAAGTCTATTTTTTGCAGGTGGTAAGCCTACCACCCCCCCTCCATACCCAACAAATAAACTCCTACTAATTATATACACCAACTCCAGGATCACACCACAGTGCAGAAAGGCTATATTCCCCTATTCCCAGTTTACTGCAATTTTGCATTTTAAAACAGCCATTATGTATGATCAGCTGATCTTCAATTAGCTGTACTGGCTTTTTTTCTGAGTGGAAAAGTTGTTGCTTCAAAGGCTTGAAGGTCTTCTTCTTCTTTCGGCTTTTCCTGGTTAGGGGTCGCCACAGCAGATCACCTGTCCGCTCATGATTGGCAGTAGAGTTTTACGGTGTCACGAAAGGTACACACACACACACACACACACACACACACACACACACACACACACACACACACACACACACACACACACACACAGACATGCCTAGGGCCAATTTAGAGTGTTCAATCCACCTACAGCATGTCTTTGGGATGTGGGAGGAAACCGGAGCACCCGGAGGAAACCCACACGACCACGGGGTGGACATGCAGACTCCACACAGAAGGATCGAACCAGAGAACCTCTTGCTGTGAGGCGACAACGCTAACCGTTGTACCACCGTGGCCACCCTAACTCCTCTAAACATATTATAAATGTTCTGTGTAATACAGTCTAATAGTCGCTGAACCTCGATATCCATTTTTCACTTATGAGACCTTATAAACGCATGTCAGAGTCAGCAATAAGATGGGTATGGTTGTTATTTTTCAGATACCTGTCTGCAGTTCTTATTTTTTATCACTGGGACTGTCAACTTAAGTATTCTTCTCTGTGGCTAGCTCTTTTACAGTTCATGCATTCTACTGAGAATTTATTTTATTCTCTTGACCTGAATATATTCTAACTCTTTTCAAATAAAGGTCTAATCAGCTGTTGTTGTTCTTGCTTTTACTTTTGAATTTCTAGCTATAGACCTGTGGAATAAATGAGCTTTTGATTATAAATTTGATAAACTGCACCATTCATGAAAGTTGTATTGTTAAAATAACATCCATTTACACCTCTTTTCATTTTCTGTTGTCATATCCATTTGAATCAGTTTCTTCATTTTTACAAGTTGTATCTTCACTGCATACATACAATTCATAACAGAGAATCAGTTCTTAAAAGAAAACTTTAGCATGATCATGCACATAACTCAGCGGAGATACATCTTTATCAGACTAACATTATGCAGCTTTCAAAATGTGTAACAAAATTTTTAGAATGCATTCAGTTAATCACACAAAATGGTATGCAAATCATTTCCTGATCACACAGTGGTAAATCAACTCACATCTCTGTAACTAGACATTTCTAACATAACTTTGTTTTTTCCCCACAGGAGAATAGTCTGACTGGTAGCTATAGCAAGAAGTCTAAAACATTCAAATTTGGAAGTTTTGGCCAGAAGCCATATCATATTAACACAGAGCCACTTGATTTTCATGTTAATCTTATAAACACTATATTTTTGTTTTCCTTTTTGATTTTTTATTATTGTTTAACTCCAGGATACTACAAAAAGTGTATCATTATCTGTGACAGTGCAATAGCCTGTGGAATGTGGTTCTCATTAATAATATCCATAAGAAAGACACCCTTCCATATCTCCATTAATACCTAGCATACGCATATAACTCATTTTGTTGTTCTCTATAGATTTGGTATGTCATGTAAAAATAAATGTTTTACAAAAATGATTGCTTAAAAAAAGCTGCTGCTGTTAGGCTAAACAATGTTAACATTTGTCAATAAAAAAGTCTTTACTGTATTTGAATAAGCTCATGTTTTAGTGTTTGTGCACTGAAAAAGAATTTACTGCACTGTGCGGAAGACTGATGCTGATAAATATCTACCTCTAGGAAAAGATGAATCATAAGATGTGTTTATTGTGGCTTTGGAATGCACATTAAGCTTCTTACAGAAAAGACCAAACTGCATACATTATGAACATGTTCTGTTTGAACATGAACAATGATTTTATTGATGATATTGTTAGTAGTGATTATTTTATTTATGTATTTATTTACTTATTTTTCTGTATATTCATTTTGAGTTTTTAAGTAGATGCATTAAGGTAGATCTTCATTTTTATATCACTGCTTTGAAGAAGCATTGGTAAAGTCGGAAAGTATATATATAAACTTTTGTATTTTTTATTATTTTTTTATTGAGTATTTTAGCCTTTTTTATTAAAATAATTTGACGGATTTAGAGTAGAAGCCATTTTGCTTTATTATGTTAATACAGATTTTAGAAATGGATTGTTACTGCAAGGAATTCACTGGTGAAAAGATTCTATTTTTTACAGTTTAAATAACTAGGCTCTTTATAAAGCATTATCTAGTTTATTGGGGTTAAGTGGAAATACTGGAAAATAAGTTCATACTAGTAAACAAACACCAGGATCTTTTCAGGCCTAGCCAGGCAACCCAACCCAGTTCTGATGCAGATTTCCTTGGATGCCTATATGGGGGTATGTTAGTAAAGAGGCAGCTAAGGGTTATGGGGGGAGGAGTTTTTAGTTGGGAATTAATTAAATTACTATCAACCTCTGTCTGGTTTACAGGGCTGCCCTGCTCTGCACCCTCACTATAATAACAGGACACCTTTAGTGTTTGTCATACAAGACGGTTCACAGGGCTGCCTTGCTCTACACCCTCACTGTAATAACTGGGCACCCCTTTAGTGCTAGTCATACAATATGGTTCACAGAGCTGCCCTGCTCTGCACCCTTAGTATAATGACAGATCACCTTTAGTGCTAGTCATACAAAATGGTTCACAGGGCTGCCTTGTTCTGCACCCCTAGTATAATAATGGGGCACCTTTAGTGCTAGTCATACAAGATGGTTCACAGGGCTGCCTTGCTCTGTACCCTTAGTATATAAAGGAGCACCTTTAGTGCTTGTCATACAAGATGGTGCACAGGGCTGCCCTGCTCTGCACACTTAGTACAATAACAGGGCATCTGTAGTGCTATTCTAAGAGAATGGTGCAAAGTATTGTCCTACTGTACCTATCAGCATATTTTTTTATATGTCATTCCTCTAGGTATAACCTGCCTTAGCATTATCTGGTTACAAGACCAGTTAAAGCTGCTATGTGCAAATGGCAAGATTCAAACCCAGCACTACAGGATGATGCTTGTTAGCAGCCATAACTATTACACTGCATCCTACACAGACAGTTTTCTCCCTCCCAAAACACTTGCTATACTCTATAAGCCTGGGCTGTGTATAGCTTGCAGTGCTGTCAGTACTATGTATGCTCAAGAGAAACCTCACACTTTAAGTTTTTACAGTAAAAAAAATGACTTTGTAATTTGATTAATATAGTTAAATACTTTACATACCGTACTGTCTCAGAGTACCTTGTGCAGAAAGTCACCTCTCCCCTTCTGAGCATTTCCAGCCTTTGTAGCATATCTGTCATTCAGCTCGCATCGTTGTGTGCCCACTATACAATACCCTCATGTCATGCTTCCACTGAATTTTCGTTTCTACAAGCTTCTCCACCTCATTTCTAAACACTTTCTGCAGATAGTCATCTCTGCAGGCTGCCTTCCCATTTTATGGTTCCTACTTCAATAAGGAATTGCTTTGCCTCTGCATTTATTTTGTTCTTCTTATTTTTTCTTCATAAAATACTTGTAACAATGTTACATCCATTCTTGCAATTCTTACCATGTTGACTAGATCTTAAGGTCTGATGCTTTTGCATTCTTCCTTTTTTTTTTTTTACCTGATAGACTTTTTTGGAATTAAGTAATTTTTATTTAGGTGTATTACTATTCTTAACCAAAAATCTACTGCCAATCATTAGCGACAGGAGTTCCGCTGTGGCGACCCCTAACCGGGAAAAGCAGAAAAGACAAACAAACTATTCTTAACCTTATGATGGTATTTATGCTTCAGCCAGAATATAATTATAGCTGTTACTGTTCATTCTTTCATCTTTTTCACAGCCTGCCATGACACATCACTGACAAACACTCACATACTGCCTGAACATGGTGACTTAATAATTGTATTGTACTGGATGTATTTACCATGTATCAACTAAATATAAAAAGTACACTATTGTACTATTAGTAATGAACTGGCTTTGGCACAGGTCGTGGATGAAAAACATCTCACTGAAACAGTTCACTTAGCCAGTTAACAAAGAATCAAACCAGTGCATGATCAGAAGGACAAATAAAATAAATACACGTACCATTCATTTTATAGTGTTTTGCATGGTGAACAAGTGAATTAATGATTAGATGAGAAAGGTAAGATGATACAAGTACTTCAGCAAGGAAACTGTCCTAAAATCTAAAAAAGGCATGCTGTATACGTAAGCTCCCCCCCATGCCCCTGTCCTAAAAACGTAGGCCCACAATACTTTCACCCAGTTGCCTTATTTGCTCTTCTGTTAGGGTGAAAGCTAGGCAGAGTCATATAGCCCATTAATCCTGGGCTGAGAGAGATTTCTATTAACTCATTCATTCCTCTGGGGAAAGAGATGGGTAATTGGGAACGGTCAGTATGGAAGTCATATGGGTTGGCCCCAATTCCCACCTTCATGATAGCAAGGAAGGTCCACATTTTGCTTCCATCCTAGACAAACTCCTGGAGTGACACCTGACTTACATAGCATATACTTCCCATGCCTATCATGGCCGTGTCCTAGTATTCCACTTTAAACCATTAAATGCAGCAGTGCAATGGGCTAGCCACTAACCACTCCCAGAGTAGGTAAGCTGGCATCACTCACTCATCCTTATCCTCCCCTACTACTAATTCCAGAGTCTATCCATTACGTGAACCTGGGGAGCCTGGGGTGTTGTCACACCATCATCCATCTATGTTACAGGGCCAGGTGAAATGCAATGATTTTGGTGTTACTGTAGAAGATTGGGCAATTTATAATGAAAGAGTTGTGGGTTATTGTGAATTTAGAATAAAATAAAGGTGCAACAAAGGTTTCAGTGAAACTTAACAAAGCAAGCACCAAATCATATGAGGAGACACACAGTTTCTGGGCACTAGAAAAGCCTGAATCAAAACTGTATGTAGATCTTGTAAAAACTAGAATATTATTTAAAGTGTTAATAATTACATATCAATATTAGATTTCATAGAAGGAGGCAAAGAATAAATTAAATTATAGCTGGCTATTGCAGAATCACGTAGCTAAGCAGAACACTCATTTTAGATTAGATCTGTCTGAGATAATAATATACAGACTTGTGTTTGCCTTTATGATAAAAATATACAAAAAGGTTGTTGCCAGAAAAAAAAAGGAGAGAAAAGAATAGGACCGCATGAGGCTCCGAACATTGTGGTGTCCATTTCTCTCAATGTCTCGTATTTCCAAAAAAATCACAAATTTAAAATTAAAATAATAGGGTGCCATGAAATACCAAGTAGCTCCCTGAAATTATAATTTATTATAATTTGAACTTTTGCAGACATTTTTTCCGTCATCCAGTGGCTCTAGTGACATCAGCAATGTTACATCACTAGACATGTGACTGAGAATACAACTTCAGGGAAAGGTGTGTGTTGCTGTTTCGTCTTAATCATTGCATGGTGAAAGTATAGTCATATAAGTACTGATTTACACTAACTGAAGTACTCCGTCACTTGTTTTCTGGCATCCCTCCCAGTTACAGGCCTGCAAAAACCTGTAACATTGACACTGCAAGAGGCCAGAGCAGATGGGTCCCATCGCAGCAGTCAGTCAAAACAATAACCAACACAGCGAACCCATGTTCTAATCCTTAAGACAGTTCTGAAGGGTTGTTTTCTTTTCCTTGATATCACTTGGGAGCAAACAGAGGAAAAGAGGAAAACAACAATTTGATTTTCTCAATTGTTGGTGTACAGATTCACCCCAGTTAGAAATTATTTCCTGGATGCACCAATAAGCATTACTGCTAAAGTAGAAGAAAGAAATGAAATTTCAAATTTAGATCCTGAAAATGAAATTGAACTAGGATGAATAAGGTAGTGCTGGGTGGTGGTGTGCGCACGTAGGTGTGTGTGTGTGTGTGTGTGTGTGTGTGTGTGTGTGTGTGTGTGTGTGTGTGTGTATTAAAACATATGCAAATTTTGCCAGTAGCATAGAAATAAAAGTTTAAATGATGAAGACTTTTGTATTAATAAAATGGTAGCATTAACACTAAATATTGATGTGATTTAGCCCCCCCCCCCCCATTTAGCCTTTTTCAGTTTTAATAGTATTTAGGCCTATTGGACATTCTTTGTCAAATGTATGTGTTTGTTAACATGATTGTAAGGGTGAACTTTGTCAGCACTGTGGCTATGCCCCTTTTTTGACTATCTTGCTTCTACCTGCATCTTCCTTGCAGCGGAATGTTTATAAGCTGCCTAGATCCAAATACAGCTCCCTTAGGTTCATAGGGTCATACGTAGTATCTAGTCATTCAGTATGCAGGCCATTACTAGCCTAGACAAAGCCTCCTATTTAAAAATTCTCTCCAGCCTCAAGGAGGGCAGGACAAGATAGACTGAGAGGAGAATCTAAGGTTGCCCGTCCAATTATCTAGGTTTCCCTTGAAGGTGGAAAGACTACTACTCCACTTGACATATGGTGGAAGTTTGTTCCAGAGGTGAAACATATGTTAGGATAGGATATATTACTCCAACTGGTCTTATTTATCTGTTGATGAAGGTTTAGTTCCTTTAACCAGGTATTTCAGGTACTATTTATTTTATAAATGAATAAGAAGTCAAAGAGGATTGGGTCTTTCATGACTCAAAAGGTTAGACACAGATTTCCATGGTATAGCCTATATGAGGCCAAGTACTAGACTGTCCTGATAACCAAGATTTCTTAGGCCACTGATCGTTTCAGTTATGCATCTCTGAGTCCTGTCAATCTGAATGACATGTTTAAACAATACATGTCAAAAGATGTATTGCATTCAACAATGAGTTTGAGGAGATACGTATAAAGGTGATTTAAGACTTCTTAGAGCTAGGGAGGATGCTTTAGGAAATTAAATGAGCAAGACAGAAGGTTTTCCAAACTACTGTGAAGACCCGGTAGTCAGACAATAAGGAATTATCAACTAGATTGGTTAGATCCCTAGCAAAAGTGTCTGATTGGAGGGGTGTGCCACCTATAAGGTATATGAAAATGCTTAATTTACAAAAATGAACTATGCTATATTTCTTCACATTAATGTGACAACATTGTCCTTGCACTAATTCTTAACATGGTCTAACTCATGTTGAAGCAATTATGAGTCAGTGAGAGATTGAATAACATAACCCAATTTTCAGTTTTCTGCAAACATAGATAACTATAGGTCAGGAATCATAGGTTCATAGGTTCACAGGTAGGTACTAGGCTATCGGCTCAAGGGTCTACGTAAGCCTAGCCAGCAAGGTACCATAGCTTACACCACCCAAGAAAGTTATTTTCCTGTGCCACTGTCCAGCAGAGACACAGAAGTGATCCCGGGGTGTATTTCCTATTTCCCATCCACTCATCAAGATTTTTCTTGAAGAGTGCTAATGAAGAACTTTGCTTGACATAGATGGGTAGCTTGTTCCAGAGTATAGGAAGTCTCTGGGACAGGAATCTGTCCCTCCAGTGTGTCCTGTTTATTGTGGTGACAAAGTTTAGGTCCCTAGAGCGTGTAGCTCGGAGGGATTGGGATTTCTTTAGGTGTAGCATGTCCAACAGGTCTGGGTTTGACATATCTTTATATGTTAGGCAGAGACCACCTCAGAGTAGGCAATATGCTACAGAGTAAAGCTGGAGTTTTTTGAGGCGGTCAGTGTAGGGCATTTGTTTGAGGCCAGTAATCCTCTTTGTGAGGTACTTCTGTGGCCTTTCCAGCTGCTGCAGATGTCTTGTGAGGTACATTCCAAAAGGGGCGTTGTACTCTATAATGGGTCTAATGAGTGAAGAGTAGAGGGGAACAATGACCTCTTTTTTCCTGGATGAGAACCCTTTTATGATGAGGTGTGCCACGTATAAGAACTTCCTGACTACTGTGGCGATGTGACTATCAAAGGAGAGACTACTGTCCACTTGAGTCCCAAGGTCTCTTATCACGCATTCGACTTGACTTGATGAGAAATAGGTGCTAAATAGGAGATGTTCCAGCACAGAGCCCTGTGGTGCATCACTGGTAACTTTTTTTTTTGTTTTCAGAAGTGCCACTTATGACTGTAACTACCTGTGTTTGAAAACACCACCATACAACATAAGGATTTATATTCAGATGTACAATTCTAATAATAATGCCTGTATCAGGAATAGTATCCAACATCTTGGCCAGGTCCAGATGTGCTGTATGTACTGGATAACTGCTACAGACTGCTTTGGGTATTTTTTGTAAGAAGTTAATGAGGTTTAACAGAAGGACATTTCTTTGACAAAGCCCAACTGATGATGGTCCAAGGTTATGAGATTTTTAATGTCCAGAATAATGTATGCACCATAGTTACCAGGGTCTGTGGTTGGACCACCATTGTATAATAACCTTACAATGGCTATTTTCCATGCTTCTAGAATGTAACCAGGTGGGGATGCTTAAATTATAGAGGTTAAGTAGGGATTCAGATAGGTCATATCTGGCAGTGATAGTCACACAACCTGGTATATTATCAGGGACCATGTGTGGGGTGTTCTTAGCTGAGAGGGATGTACTTGCAATTTGAATTTATTAATAAATCATATGGAATATTGTC
The DNA here is from genome assembly GCF_019279795.1 of Protopterus annectens. NCBI lineage: Eukaryota > Metazoa > Chordata > Ceratodontiformes > Protopteridae > Protopterus > Protopterus annectens. The sequence goes on from NC_056739.1 coordinate 1,222,377,306, forward strand.
TTGTGCTGCTGTTTATAAGGTCATGATAAATGCCATTAACATGTATTGTTTTAATGGAACCCTATGACATCGAGGATTGTGATGTGTGGTAGCATCTATCAGTAGTAGTAGTACACTGATTTTATAATGTTTTATTGGTAATGATGTCGGGTTAGTGGGTTTCCTGTACCTCACTCTCTAGCACCAAACCTAGAGCTTAGCTTCTTGTTATATTGCTCTATCTAAATATCTTTATCTACACATGTGTGTTTGTCTGTCTGTGTGTGTGTGTGTGTGTGTGTGTGTGTGTGTGTGTGTGTGTGTGTGTGTGTGTGTGTGTGTGTGTGTGTGTGTGTGTGTGTGTGTGTGTGTGTGTGTGTGTGTGTGTGTGTGTGTGTGTGTCTGTGAGGTTGTGGGACCATTGCTCTTTGGCATATACTTCACTGTCATCAGTGGTCTTTGGCTGTCCAAGTTTGGTGATGAATGCAAACATGGGAGTATCACCAACACTCCAGATGACACCCATATCCTTCAATAGAGTCTTACTTGTACAAATGCATGGCATTGTACCTATGGACTGAGTAGAAACAAATGTAGTGTTGTACTCCTTGGGAAACAAGAACACCCATGCACCCTAACCATAAAGTTCCCAATTGCTCACTAAACCTAAAACTCTGCTGTTACCCCCTAAAGCTAAAACTCCATTCCCGTTCCCTAATCCTAAACCCTTCTCCTGTTTCCTAACTCTAACCTGCCTCTCACTCCCCAAACATAAAGTCCTTGATCACTCCCTAAACTCTGCTCTTACTCATTCTTCCTAAAAGTCCCCCCTCCGTAAACATAACTCCCAATCACTATTGCTGCCTGAAGCCCTAACATGCATTCACGGCCACATAAAGGACAACCCACTCAGAACAGATACTGTCATCAGAGACCCAAGCAACCTCATGACAATCAACTCTCTCTTTTGGTCACAATTTGTCATCTGCCATTAAGGAAAGCTTTCTATCTAGTCCAACTAGTTACGTAAGGTGTATCTTCCAGGTCCAATTAATTTATTGCTCTGTTGTTCTCTCTCCCTTATTAAGCTCATATTAGAAAATAATGCCTCCTTTGGTGTGTATCTCAACAAATGTATAGTCTAACTAGTGAAAACAAAATGTTTAATCACCAAAAAAAAAGATATGTATGAGCTCTCTAATCAAAATAGAGAGCCTAAAATATGTCACTCTGTTCTCCCTTTTATAGATTTCTACATGACAGTCTCTGCCTGGCCTACAAGACTCCAAATGATACTGTCCTGCTTGCCCTCCTGTATGCTCAAAAACTAGAAATACCACAAACAACAACTCTGGGACCCTAAACTTACGCCATAATATAAACAAGAACTCTTGGTGGGATAGATAGCGCTTTCAAAAGATACCCTATCTTTCAAATGAGCTCTGACTCTATGTCAACAAAGTAACTTCTTCAGTTTCTTTAAATCTAATTTAGGTGAATGGATGGGTAACCATAAAGTGACTCCTAGTCCTTTACGAACAGGGGAATTAGATAAACTGCAGTGGCTAGTCTCCTAAAGGTGTTCTAGCTCATTTGCCTAGTGTATACCTATGAACCTGTGATTTTCTGAAACTGCATGCCAGAACACTTTTACCAATTAATCTCTGAAACTACATAACAGAACAGTTTTGCCAATTATTTATGTCCCAATAAAAGGAAATGTTTAACATATACTACAGAAAAGCCCCAAGGGTCTACTAAAATGTATATTGGTAAGAAATCTTCCATGAAAGTATGGTCAGTTAACTGTGGCATATATAATAGTAAAATCCAGATTTTATGCTTGCATTTATGCAAATAATATGGACTAATGTAGCCTGGCAGGGAATGGATACAGAAAAGAAATTGTACTCTGTTATAACATTGAATTAGCCCTCAACAATTTCAATAAAATAATTTGTTAGCAAAACAAAAAGCAATTTTATTTTGACAAGGTAACAAGGAAATTGAAAAGCATGAATACCAGAATGGAGCAAGGGATGAATGCCAGTCACACATTCTGATAAGCACATTCAGTACCATATGTAATTGGACATAAGGTTGAACTGCATTTACAAAAGCTGGAAATGCTATGGAGTGAACTGACAATTCCCATGGTAGTTGCACTAGAAAAGACACGTCAAAGTACGTTCACATGTGTAGCTCACAAGGCCCAAAATGTCACTGTAAACTTATTATATACTGTACAAATGCAGGTTAGCATGAAAGGAAGACAGTTTTGTGTCCTTAAAGTTGGTGTTTTTCTTTGCAGAGTATGCATTGGTACAAGCATACCTGTAGAAGAACACTGAAGAAACATCCAGACATTTTGTGACTAGTAAAATGCACAAAGATAGGGATACAGGCAATTTAGAGCAGAGAATAAAGGTTACCAATGAGCTTCAGCATGTAGTTCTAGGCTCGATTTGTTTACTCTACATTTTTCTATTGCATGACGCAACACACCACAGAAAACATGCTCTCATTCCTTCTGGGTTTGCCCAGTTAGCAAATACATAACAAAACAAATAACATAATAAAAACAATATTTTGATGATTGTAACAGCCTTGTCTTTGGAGTTTAATCTGCACCAGTGATCTTGCAGAACAGAATAGGGCAAGTACTAGAGGGAATTCCTAATACACAGTTATTTTGTTTATATCCTGAAGACGGCCAATGAAAAGGAAAATCATTTGAAGTCATCATGAATAGCCCTTTACAAGTTAAAAGGGCTTAAACTTTGAGCTAGCAGAGAGATAATTTTGTTTGTTTGTGTCTTTCGGCTTTTCCCGGTTAGGGGTCGCCACAGCGGAACTTCGGTCCGCTAATGATTGGTAGTGGATTTTTACGTACCAGGTTACCAGCCCTGATGCACAACCTTCAACAAAGGCACGCCCCATTCACGTATGCCTCCGCACAGAAGACGCTCTAGCTGCAAATCGAATGGGACAATGTCTTGCTATGAGGCGACAACGCTACCACAGCACCACCACTGCAGTAGAGAGAGATAATTTTGTACTTTTGAAAAAGTACATCTTTTTGTGGATATGAGATTGATAAAGATGCCCAGCATATATCAGAAAGCAAGATGCAGCCTGTTCTAATGGAATGCAAGCCTCAGAACATGTCACATGTGAGGGAGAATTTAGGACCAGTGAAGCATTTCTGCAGGTTTCTGCCAAACCTCTCAGGAGTTCGGCAGCCTGTATCTAAATGTGAATAGATGGAGATGAGCAAATTAACCCTCTTTGTGACAAGTGAAAATGCTGATATCTGCTTGCCTGTTTGGCTAGCAATTTAATATCTCACATTAAGGCATTCTATCCCATAAATTTCTAAATGGGAAGGACCACATTTGCGTCATGAGCATAGATGAAAGTTGAACCTAGTCATGTTGTAACTGAGAAAAGTTTGATATGGGAAGTAAAAAAGCTTCAGCAGTATTTATACAGACAGACAAGACAATCATTAACTTCCTATTTTAACCCAGAAAGCAGTGTCTCTTGACTCCAACACATCTGCATGCTGGTCATATCTTCCACTACATATGCCTGTAACACTGAAATTAGAGAGACTAATTATCATGTGAATGCTGACAGACTGCCATGATTACTGTATGAAAAGGCACAAGAGCTATGCAAAACAGCACTAGGGAATGCTCTCGCTATGTAAAAGGCATCAAAACTAAAATCAGAAAATATGCATTACTGTTACTAGCTTATGACTTTGTCATAAAAACATGGCATAAAGGGGACAATGTAATGTGTCCTACATATGGAGTAAGGAAAGAACAGTTACCAACATGCCAAGGATCCTTGACTTAGTTCTAGGGTGTGAGTCCTCCTAAGTTACATACCATAGTACTGAATAAGTATGAAGTCTGAAAATGAAGCCTCTGACTCCCAGCTTTGTGTGCTGGTCTGCAATCAAATTGAAGACTTATCGTAAAGTTATACTCTGGGTGCCAAGTCACCAAAGGTGTGCCTCCACAAAGATATTTACATCTATGGGAATGGCCAATATTGACATGGCAGTTGAGTCATACTGATTTTGCAGGACAATTCATGGTCATTATTTAATGTGGATGCAGGCTTTCAAATGTGAGAGGTTATTTTAATGGCACTGACTAACACGGAAGAGTGTGCTGCATTACTACAAACGATATTCACAAGGAGAAACCTACTGGAACAGCTTGTCAGTCACAGCGGCTAATGGTTTATTTCAGAAAGGCTTAAAAGCTTTGTAAAGCTAATAACATGAATAACGTCACATCTGCTTCCAATCACCCATCTATGAGCTGTTTAACAGAAGGCTTTTAAAGAATTTTCTAAGCTATGAGGTTCATTTACAAGCCATTGCACTAATACCAGGCACATTTTCTTCAGCATAGCAAAATGCAGTGAATGCAACCACTAATTCAATGGCAGCAGTGTTTTATGAACTTGAAGTCAGGATTAGACCTATTGAAACCACATTTTCAAGAAAAAAGTATAGCAGAGCAAGTGTTTGAGTGGTAACTGTTTGAACTATTGGGACCTGCTTTAGTGAGTCCTGTAATATGGAAACTGAATTGCCGAAAAACGGACTTCATATGCCAAGTCTGAGATTGGCATTTCATGGAATCTTTTCTCCTAGGTAAGACGATCTTGGAGTTGGTATATATAAGTTTGGGAACTTCAGGTGGGGATTAGCCCCATATAAGGGGTTCAGCGAGTTTGTCTCCCAGCAAAAAAGAAGTCTGAAAGAAAAGAGCAATGTTCGAGATTCACTCTTCTCCTGGATTTTTGTGCCTTTTTCAGTTTGTCAGTGCTCAAAATTGATTGCCAGCATATCATTAGGCAGCCACTGGAGCATATATTTGACAAGAATTTCCACAGAACAATACATTTAACTTATTGTGATAGAAAACAAAGGAAAAACAGACCATATTGTCTCAAAATTAATTATACACGGAGATGACATATGTAACATATTCAAAGTGCTTACATAAGAGTCATATATATACCTAAAAAAATGGATTACAAGATCCATCCAAAACTACCAGATTTTCATTCCAAAGGAGGATGGATTACTAAAACTCAGAGAAGGACACATAACCGTAGTCAATCCTAGAAATATGGATAACCAGATTTAATGCCAAAAGGATGTGTAATGCAGTGCCTACCTAACAGAGATAAATGACTGCCACCAGGTTTGTAAATGAACAGGTTTCTGTGTGAATTCTCAACAATCCAAATAAATAGTTGATAAAGTATTAGAATTTCCATGTATGGCATTATTTCAGAGGCGAGTTTCTCTTTTAGGTCTATTCAGGTTATTGTCCCAAGTTCTGCAGGGCTCCACCAGCACTATCTAAAGTGCCAGAGGAGACTCCCCTTATCACACACTGAGTCTGAGAAGTGAGAAGTAGTTCACAAACTATAAAAGAATTAAAATCATTTTTAAGATCAAGTATTGGTATAGTATTAATAACTGAGACAAAGCTAATGCCAATACATGATAGGACAGTAATACTAACTCATAGTATTCCTGCAGTAGGGAATAATTTGTTTCAGCAATGCACTGTTGCCAGAGGTATAGCAGGTTCAACCAGTGTCCTGTGCCAGCCCCACAAATTAGTTCCTCACTCCTTTAGCTCTTCAAGTGAAGAGCAAAAATAAAAAGAATTCCGTGAAACTGAAGGAATTCCAATTTGCTTCCTGCAGACAGTATCTAATCCACACACCCCCAGCACTTCAAAAGAGCAAGCCAAAAGTCTGCAGTCAGGTACCTGGGACTTCTGAAATGCAGAAGCCAGTCAGGTCATGTCTCTGATCCCTGCCTCCAAAATAAAAGCTGATACTACATTACAGAGCGATCATGACTGACCGATCATACCCCTGGCACTTTGCGCCAGGGGTAATTGCCCCATTCACCCCACCCTAGACATGTTACTGACTGTTGCATGCTAACATTTACTTTTGTTTTGTAATTATCTCCCTGGTATTTTAAAAGAGAGAAAGTGTACCATATATTTTACTCTAGAAAAGCAAGGTACATGTAGGTGTGAACATGCAGCTGATCAGCTACACACTTTCATGTAATTTACTAAATGCGGAACAGGTACAGTATGGATCCCGTGTATTATTGATGTGGATGTTCACTAGCATAGTTTCATTTCATAATTCTCTACATTTAGCAAAATGTTTTAAGTGTCACATGTATTGTGCAGAGAAGGTTAAGGGACTTAATTAATATTATGCAATACGATAATGTAAATTATGGAGTTAAAACAGTCATATCTGGAAGTCATTGTCCTATTTTCCAGGTTGTCTCATTGCTCTTAACTAGAGGAATTCTCAGTATAGACTGTGTACCTCATAGCAAACAAACATCTGTCCACAGTCTTATTCTTGGTCTGTGCCTTGTATGTTATCACTCTTAATTCTACCCATTGGTACCTTTTTTCTGCTTGAGGAAAGCTATCAGTTAATACGAGTTACAACTCTTATGAAAATCTGACCTGCTACGGTCTACAAGTGCTCATGTCCTAGTAGCTCCTGACATACTTGTCAGTGCCACCTGCTCTAAATAGTGAGTACCCACCTCTTACTTATTTACCTAACTCTTCCACCACCTGACCCTACTGAACAAACATAGCCTTACTAGGGCCGTAACTCTAAATCTAAAACATTCACCTGATCCCTAGCCCTAACCATAACACTCCCTAACCCTAAAGTCCCCAATTGCTCTCTAAACCTAAAACTCTGCTGTTACCTCCTAAAGCTAAATCTCCATTCCCATTCCCTAACCCTAAACCCTTCTCCTGTTCCCTAACTCTAAACCTGCCTCCCACTCCCCAAACATAAAGTCCCTGTTCACTCCCTAAACTCTCCTCTTACTCATTCTTTCTAAAAGTTCCCCCCTCCATAAACATAACTCCCACTCCCGTTTACTGCCTGAAGCCCTAACAGGCATTCATGGCCTGTAGCAGTCCTTATACATAGCTGCCAAGCTGGCATTGCTCAAACTCAGCTATCTGTTAAGGTGAGGTATGGCAGCTCCATTCTCTCCTAATGTCTCCCACAGTGACATTGCTCAAACACAGTTATCTATTAAGGTGAGGTACGGCAGCTCCATTCTCTCTACATGGCTGCCACACTGACATTGCTCAAACTCAGCTATCTATTAAGGTGAGGTACGACAGCTCCATTCTCTCTACATGGCTGCCACACTGACATTGCTCAAACTCAGCTATCTATTAAGGTGAGGTACGGCAGCACCATTCTCTCTACATGGCTGCCGCACTGACATTGCTCAAACTCGGCTATCTATTAAGGTGAGGTACGACAGCTCCATTCTCTCTACATGGCTGCCACACTGACATTGCTCAAACTCAGCTATCTATTAAGGTGAGGTACGGCAGCACCATTCTCTCTACATGGCTGCCGCACTGACATTGCTCAAACTCAGCTATCTATTAAGGTGAGGTACGACAGCTCCATTCTCTCTACATGGCTGCCGCACTGACATTGCTCAAACTCAGCTATCTATTAAGGTGAGGTACGGCAGTTCTATTCTCTCTACATGGCTGCTGCACTGACATTGCTCAAACACAGTTATCTATTAAGGTGAGGTACGACAGCTCCATTCTCTCTACATGGCTGCCACACTGACATTGCTCAAACTCAGCTATCTATTAAGGTGAGGTACGGCAGCACCATTCTCTCTACATGGCTGCCGCACTGACATTGCTCAAACTCAGCTATCTATTAAGGTGAGGTACGGCAGTTCTATTCTCTCTACATGGCTGCCGCACTGACATTACTCAAACTCGGCTATCTATTAAGGTGAGGTACGACAGCTCCATTCTCTCTACATGGCTGCCACACTGACATTGCTCAAACACAGTTATCTATTAAGGTGAGGTACGGCAGCTCCATTCTCTCTACATGGCTGCCACACTGACATTGCTCAAACACAGTTATCTATTAAGGTGAGGTACGGCAGCACCATTCTCTCTACATGGCTGCCACACTGACATTGCTCAAACTCAGCTATCTATTAAGGTGAGGTACGGCAGCTCCATTCTCTCTACATGGCTGCCGCACTGACATTGCTCAAACTCAGCTATCTATTAAGGTGAGGTACGGCAGTTCTATTCTCTCTACATGGCTGCCGCACTGACATTGCTCAAACTCGGCTATCTATTAAGGTGAGGTACGACAGCTCCATTCTCTCTACATGGCTGCCACACTGACATTGCTCAAACTCAGCTATCTATTAAGGTGAGGTACGGCAGCTCCATTCTCTCTACATGGCTGCCGCACTGACATTGCTCAAACTCAGCTATCTATTAAGGTGAGGTACGGCAGTTCTATTCTCTCTACATGGCTGCCGCACTGACATTGCTCAAACTCGGCTATCTATTAAGGTGAGGTACGACAGCTCCATTCTCTACATGGCTGCCACACTGACATTGCTCAAACTCAGCTATCTATTAAGGTGAGGTATGGCAGCTCCATTCTCTCTACATGGCTGCCACACTGACATTGCTCAAACACAGTTATCTATTAAGGTGAGGTACGGCAGCACCATTCTCTCTACATGGCTGCCACACTGACATTGCTCAAACTCAGCTATCTATTAAGGTGAGGTACGGCAGCTCCATTCTCTCTACATGGCTGCCACACTGACATTGCTCAAACTCAGCTATCTATTAAGGTGAGGTACGGCAGTTCTATTCTCTCTACATGGCTGCCGCACTGACATTGCTCAAACTCGGCTATCTATTAAGGTGAGGTACGACAGCTCCATTCTCTCTACATGGCTGCCACACTGACATTGCTCAAACTCAGCTATCTATTAAGGTGAGGTATGGCAGCTCCATTCTCTCTACATGGCTGCCGCACTGACATTGCTCAAACTCAGCTATCTATTAAGGTGAGGTACGGCAGTTCTATTCTCTCTACATGGCTGCCGCACTGACATTGCTCAAACTCGGCTATCTATTAAGGTGAGGTACGACAGCTCCATTCTCTCTACATGGCTGCCACACTGACATTGCTCAAACTCAGCTATCTATTAAGGTGAGGTACGGCAGCTCCATTCTCTCTACATGGCTGCCGCACTGACATTGCTCAAACTCAGCTATCTATTAAGGTGAGGTACGGCAGTTCTATTCTCTCTACATGGCTGCCGCACTGACATTGCTCAAACTCGGCTATCTATTAAGGTGAGGTACGACAGCTCCATTCTCTCTACATGGCTGCCACACTGACATTGCTCAAACTCAGCTATCTATTAAGGTGAGGTACGGCAGCTCCATTCTCTCTACATGGCTGCCGCACTGACATTGCTCAAACTCAGCTATCTATTAAGGTGAGGTACGACAGCTCCATTCTCTCTACATGGCTGCCACACTGACATTGCTCAAACTCAGCTATCTATTAAGGTGAGGTACGACAGCTCCATTCTCTCTACATGGCTGCCACACTGACATTGCTCAAACTCAGCTATCTATTAAGGTGAGGTACGGCAGCTCTATTCTCTCTACATGGCTGCTGCACCTTGCCCATATATGTAGCTGAGCTCGAGTGTAAAAGGCAGAATGTGCAAGCCACAAGACACCTGAGTTCCTGGCTATAAGGCAGAGGGCTTTTGAGCACCTGCGACTCAGGTGCTTGTGGCAGACTGGGTCTCCTACTACCCTTAGACTTCCACATCCTCAAACTATATTGTAGATGTTTGTCAGATGACACATTCAGTTATGCTTGATGCCTGGGCTATATAAACTCTGTCATGACTAGGAAATAAATTACTTTGATAAAGGTTTTGCAATAAGGTAAGTCGTTAAAGTTCAAAATAAACAGTCTTTTAATAACAAAGAATGGGAAACGAGGCTTTGTAGAAGAAATCACTGATGAAAAAATTGAATTGTACTAATTTTGGATGTCACGTCACTTGTTTACTGTTAATCTAATAAGAAAGTGATTACCTGTGGAGCTGCAAGCAGAATGCTGAGAGTCCAAGCCACACAAAGCATGAGATTATTCCTTTGACTGGCTGAAGTAAAGCTGAACGGATAAAGAATGGCAGCATGTCGATCCAGACTTATAACCACCAACACAAACGCTGAAGCATACATGGCAAACAGTTTTAGGAAGTTCAGAATTTTGCAGGATACGTCACCAGCATACCACTGAATGGTAATATTCCATACTGCATCAAGTGGCATAACAATAACTGTCACCAAGAGATCGGCAATCGTCAGACTCAGTATGAGAACTCGAATGTGAGATTTTCTTCGTTTCCTCATGATACTGCATAGAACTGCAGCATTACAACAGGCTGACAGCAGAAAAAAACAAAATGTCACAATTACTCTTATCTGAGCTGCTGTAGTGAATGTCGGCTCTGCCCAGGGATCTGAAAACGATATATTGGATGATGTAGTGTTCAAAGGCCTACTGTTCTGAGTATGGTTGTTTAAGGCTTCTGTCATGATCTAAAACAGGAAAGAATATAAATACCAGTTACTTCACAAAAAGAACTGTCTTGTTTCAAATTACAGCTTAACAAAATTGCAATTTCTCCAACAAGATTTTTCTGTAAACTTTCTGTACTGATATCATGGACTACAGCTGCATCTAAACACAAATTCTTCAGGGTGACTCTGTTTGCATTCATTTTGTGATCCATTTTGTAAAGTTTTCTAAATTCATGATGGAGTTTCAAACTAAATATTTGACTTGGACTTACTAAGAAATTTGCTTTCAATTGTCTTGCTTTTCAGGCTTATGAAACAAAATTTTCGTTACATTTCCCTATGAATAGGCAAACTATAATACCACTATGTATACACTATACATCTTGGAAACGTTCACCCTTTGTTAAACACTGCACACCTAAAGTTCTGCCTGCATTCTGCTAAGGGCATTTACTTTATTTTATTTATTTTTATTTTGAATATGTTAACTGTGGTAGAGCTATTTCAGCCTCAGCACAAGGGCTGAACTTGTAACTTTTGTATATATTGTTTTATACTAATTGTTAGCGGTGGTGGTGCTGCGGTAGCATTGTCGCCTCACAGTAAGACGCTGTCCGGTTCGACTCTCAGTTAGAGCGTCTTCTGCATGGAGACATGCGTGAATGGGCGTACCTTCGTTGAAGGTTGTGCGTCAGGGCTGGCAACTCGGTACGTAAAAATGAACCGCCAATCACCGAAAGACACGACAACAACTAATTGTTAAATGTTCTTACTGTTTGCCTCTGGTCTGGGTTGCCACCGAAAAGGGTCATTCTCCCAATCCACCACTCAGTTAACAAATACTTAACTAAACAAACAAAAAGAAAACAAAATAAATCTCCTTACACAATACAGGGATAACACTAGTTGTCTACTGCTGAGCACACAGGTTATCTCTCTCTCTCTGCTGCTGATAGCCTGGTATTCAATAACTGCTCAAGATGTCTTAAGATGTCTTAAGAGTAATGGCTCAGGAGGAAAGTTTGAGCTGCTGAAGGTCTGCTGGCCTCTTCTGAGTGAAGAGGAGTACATGAGGTGCTGCAGAAGGAGCTGCCAGTGGTGGTTGGGGGTTTAATCTACTAGCCACCTGCATACAAATTAAAACATGGTTAGTATGACCTTGAGTAGACATATATAAGCAGGGCATATCACCTGTGTTATCAGAGCTTTATGTCTTTGAGAGAAGAGTAGAACAATAACATACTTGGCAAAAATACATGCTGGTTACAACATGTCTTTTTTCATTTTTATTTTTGTACCGTTTCCCCCAGTACTCCTTTATTGAATTCTGTCATTTTCCAAGCACTGTATTCCCCAAAATGGCATCTTCAGTCCTGTTATTTCTATGCTTGACAGCCTATATTTTGTTCTGTGTAGTAGGTCCTGACCCTTCAGTACATGTACAGTACAGAAAAACTTGTCTGAAGAAGCGTGCATTGGCACGCGAAAGCGCTTACTCTTTTTTGGATTTTATGCAATAAAGCTGTTACATCGTTCGTGGTGGTGGTCTACCTGCTTTCTTGATTACATGTACAGTTTGCCTTTGCTGATGCATTCACTACATACTGTTAAGGGAATGGCTGGACTGTAGTTATTATAATTCTAGTGGTCAGTATGTCCACTATACTGTAGGAGCAAGACTTTTGTTGTTTACACAGTAAGCCCTCAAATGCAACCAATCGCCTACATGCAGCAGCATTAAATAACACATGCATGTTCCTAAATTCCATGTATAACATTGATACCGCTTAACCTCTTAGTGCAAGAAATCTGGATAAAGCCCTAAATAATGGGGGGACAAAGGGCCAAAATAGGGACAGATTTTAAAAGTGACTCCTATAAACTTAGGAAGTTGCAAAAATAATAGGTTTTGAATTATTATGTATTTTCTGATGGATATTAAGTGTGAGACTCAAATGTCTGTCATTATTTAGTATTATTTAGTGACTTAAAATGTGAATAATTTGGCAGAAAACCACAAATTATATGAGGAAAAGGTGAAAAATATGAGGCAAAAATCCGGACATTCTGTGAAAATCTGGACAGTTGAGAGGTATGAACATCTGTCTGCCACCCTCTATCCTTGCAAACAGTGTTCAGAAATGATCTCTACAAAGGGTGATCCCAAGACAAAACCACAACCATAACCATCTCCTAGGGCAGGCAGTTTAACCCGCAGTTGTTCCATGTTACATTCTGCTCTTCAGCCGGAATGATGGTACAAAGTCATTAGCTTAGCAGAGGTCAGTAACTTCACAGTTCATAACTCTTCCACTGTGCAAACAAACTAGCTGCCATCACAAACATTTGCTGTCTACTTTCTAGCATGACTGGTATGGATGCCTGCATAGGTAGAGAAAAGGATGCAGAGGATGACAAAAGACTGCAGGCTCACGGACCTGCATACAGAATCAAGTCAGTAAGGAAGTGAATTAGAAATGCACTAAAATTTCAAAACTAATCAAGTTCCATTCATATTTAACAAGGAGAATTCTACAAGAATTTACTTATTAAAAGGTAAGGATATACAGTACATTATTATAAAATGAAGTGCTATCTTCCTTTATGATTGTCTTGCTTTTTGCTTGATATTTTGCAAGCATTGCAGATATATGCAGATATAGCTACCTCAATATTAAAAGCAATAATATAAAACAGCCCACTGTGTAACAGCACAGGAACTGAGTGGAGACCTTATGGTCCTCAGAATGTCTTGTCTATGATTTACAGTTCTAACATCACCAAGGTCTGTTTCAATGCATCCGGAATGGAGAAGCTAAGCATACTGCAGTAAGTCAGGATGATAGTGTACCGAGCAGTCGCACCACATAGCATGCATACCTGCTGTGCGTGCTAAGTGTTGGAAGTTTGGTTTGTGTGCTAAGTGTTGTTATATCAGTACAGCAGCATTAGATATTCAGTCTACACACACTGCACACAGAGACTCTATATAGAGACCGCAGTGCACAGGCACTGGTGACATAGATGGCTTGGTGCAATCGTTATGGCTACTAGTAGTGTCAGTCCACATCCATCTGCATGTGGGAGACACAGGCCACCATGCTGTGCTCCTAATACTGCTGTCAGCACAATATGTATAGTGTAATGCATGCAGTGTGTTAGGTCTGTACAGTACATGCTGCCACAGCATTTCATGGATTGTTGGGTTTTGCTCCATGACTGTGTGCCAGTGGTTAGGAAGAATGTTCAAATATACATACAGAATGCAGTGTATACAGGTATGGGTGGGTGGGTGTAGGGGGGATTACAAGGAAGAAGGCACAGTTATACCTCTAAAAAATGTGCTGTGAAATGTTTGGGGAAATAACTGGTATACGGAAATACATGGTGCAGTTCTAAATTCTTATGTACCACTCACTAGTGCATCGTATTATTTCTTCTTACCCTATGACTGATATCAGTGCTTGTCCACAGAGCCAGATCATGGTCAAATGGGGCCTTAAGAAGGGTAATGGACCAGCCCCCCTCCCCCAACCATACCAATATCCCATTACTTGGCCATCTCTCCTCAGTTACCATAAAACACTATTCAAACACATAATCAAGACAATGTGAGGTGCACACTGTGTCTCCACTATTCACCAGTACTAAGCACACCACATCAATGGCAGTAAAGGGAAATATGCGGAAATAAACTAAAAGAATTTTATTAAAAAATAAAGCACTTTTGTCCACCTCAAGATCATGGACTTCATCAGAACTATTCAAACATATCAAGGTGCACACCATTTTCTTCTTTGCTTTTACACTGATCACAGATTTTTGGATTTAGTATAAATTTATTCCAAATTTTACAGCAAAAACATTGTCAGAAACTGGCTAAACCAAAAAAAAAATCTCTCATTAAATTAAAAACAGACTTAGCATGAGCAGCAGCAAACTGGTCTTCCCTTGATACACAAATGCATTGAAAATCCATCTGACAAACCATTAAAACACAAGAAACGTGCTGGGATTGACAGGCAAACAGTACATAATGAGGCACTAATTAGCAGCTATGTGATAGGTTCAAGAGTTCAAAAGACAAATGCATAACACATTTGCTAACAGCCTGCATGTCTGTTTTGAAGAACAGCCCAAGAGCATTGCCTGGTGAGGGACTTGAGTCACACAAGACAAATGAAGGCTTAAGGAATCAAACCATGCACTACTGGAAGCAACTCACTAACAGCATGTAGCCTTATTCATCTGCACTATGTGCCAAACAAACTATTGCAGCTCAAACAGAGTGCCTGAAATACTGCAGAATGAGAAATGTATTCATAGTTAAAATATTAACACTAAACATGGAGTCTTTGTGTTGTGCAGTTTAGTCACAGTCAAAAAATAAATGCACTCTCAGCAGTCAACAAAACAAGGAAACCAAGGCTCATACCCAAATGACATGGTTCTTATTATAATACATCTGCTTACTGCAATCAGTTCCTTTGGGATGCAGGAATCAAATATTCATACACACACACACATCATTGGTTACAGTAATTGTATGACTGTGTACAAATCAGATGCTTGCTTGTAATCAAATGAATGAACAAATACAGAAGTAATGCTGAGAGGAAAATACAGTGCAATGCATTCATAATATCCCATGGCCTCCTGATCTCTTAACTCAAGAATCTTTGACAAACACTCAAAATCAGGAACAGATTTAAAATATTGGTCTTACATACTTAGAAATTTGCTAGTAAAGTAGGTTTTGCATTAACGTGCATTTTCTGAAGGGTATGAAGGTCAGAAACTCATGTTTGTCATCATTTAGTGACTACAGTCTGCAACACTTTACCAGAAAGCCATACATTTTATGAGGAAGCGACTAGAGATATAATGAAAAATAGAGATAGTTGAGACCTACACAAACCAGTTACAGCCACTTGTATGACTGTACGCCTCAGATATCTGCCTGAGATCAAGTGAAGGAATAAGTTCATAAATAATGGCCCAGAAATAGATCTCAGTGGTGCCAGGATTACAATTGTTGTGCAGAAACATACAGTGTGAATCCTGGTCTACTGCGAGTGCATCTTGTAGTTGCATGGGTTGCCTTTCATGGTCAAACCTGAGTAATGACAATAATGAGGCAAGTTGCAGCAGCTCCACCTTCTCCACATATTTGAGCTTGAGCATGAGAGGCAGTCCATGCAACTGCAAGATGTCTGAGTCCCTGGCTTAGAGTCAGTGGTCACTGAGTACCTAGGATGATTACAGTATACACTTGAACCTATTTTTATGAATGGGCTATCTAATGGGTGGTTTCCTACTACAGAGTTTATTTTTTTATTTTACCTTTATACAGGAATTTTATATGAATTTGATCATAGGATCATAGAATCCTAAGCAGTTACTAGTCTAATGGCCCTAGGGCCCTTACAATCCTAGCCAAGTTCTACCCTTATTTCCATGATCAGCACCTATTGTCCCTGTCCAACAGGGACCCAGGTGGAAACCCCATGGTGAATTTATGGTTACCCATCCAATTGTCCAGATTGTGTCTGAAGAGTGTCAATGAGCTGCTCTGTTTGACATGAAGTGGAAGTCTGTTCCACAGATGTGGTAACCTCTGGGAGACAAATCTGTCCCTCCAACAGGTTCTATTAATGTCACATACCAGGTTAAGGTCTTTAGAGAGAGTAACCCATGCACCATTTCACTTATGGAGATGCAGCATTTCCAATAAAGTAGGGTCAGTGATTGCCTTTTATGCAAGCCAGAGATCAGCTCTGAATAGTCTGTATGAAACAAAATAAAGTGACAACGATTTCAGACTTTCCACATAGGACAGATGCTGAAGACCTAGAATTTTACTTGTGAGGAACCTTTATGGTCTTTCCAATTGCTGCAGGTGCTTGGAAAGGTACATACCAAAAGGGCATTGTACTCAGTTATTGACCTGATGAGGGAAGAGTACTGGGAGGTTATAAATTCTTCTTTTCTGGAGGCAATGCCTTTACTTATGAGATGAGCAATATAGAATGCCTTCTTACCACTGTGGAGACATGGTGGTCAAAGGTAAAACTGCTGTCGACCTGTGTGTCCAGGCCTCTCACCACTGAGTGCATACTTAAGGTGTTGCTGTTGGTGTGGTAGTTAGCAAGAACATCACCCTTACTGAAAGGGATGATAATACATTTTTTTGCACTGAGTTTAAGGCCATGAGTTTGGCACCAAGCATTTGTTTGTGACCCTCTTGTAGGATGTTGATGCCATTGGAGATTCTATGACCGCTCCCAATTTGCAGTCATCAGCAAACTTTGTCAGCCACAGACCTTTAGTTTTTGCTTGTACTTCAGAAAAATACATTCCAAACTGTAGCGGCCCCTGATCCCTGTGAAACACCACTGGTTACAGGTCTGCTGCTGGAGGTGGCTTCCCTTATTTTGACTATATGGATTTTATCAATGAGCCAATTAGTGACCCATCTAATGATATAAATCTTTTGGATTTCTAATACCATGATGGGAATGAACCCCATTCCTAAGTCAAAGTACGATTAAAGTTCATGAAATTAGTATTGTTTCAATCTTTGATGTCAGCCAGAAGTGCTGTTCGCAGCACCTGCAATGTGCTCAGTAATGACTCCTTCTGCAATTTGTATGGGCTTAAGTGTATCAGTAACATATCTAAATATGATTGCAGATTATTTTTTATAAGACATGTTGCACCTACTACTATTGGAACTGTCTTGGTATCTTTCTTCCACATTGCTCTCTTTTCTGCCTGCAAATCCTGATATTTTATGACTTTGTGTATCTCACTACGCAAGACCCTGTAGTCACTAGGTGTGATGATTTCAATGATCAATGCTACTTTTGTCTTCTTTTCCCGGACCACTATATCCAGTTTTCTAGCATCTATCTTTTGAACTGTTGGTAATGGGTGATGCTGTGTGATGTAGACTTCATCATTTTCTGTGATGCTTTGTGGCTCATGTTTCTGGTGTTTTTCAGTCACTTCAATACATAGTGTTTGCACAATCCCCAGTGCAACAGTCTTGCCACATTATTATGCCTTTCAGTAAACAGCCATTAGTATATCACAACCAGCAACAAGGAGTGCAACTGTTTCCAATTCTGTTTTACAAAACCTACATTTGTCTGTTTCTCCCACATGTTCAATGGACTTTGTAAACCAACGTGTACGCAGCCCACTATCTTGGGCCACCAGTATTAACCATTCATCTCTTGGTTTGAATTTGCCTCTCCTTAACCATTCCTGCAATCGATCCTGATCAACATATAGTTCTTCAGAAGTTTTCTATGCTTGCAACTATATTTATGCATTTTCCACATTTCTTGCCTTCTCATCTGATCTTTTACCTTATATTTTTTCTTTTGTTTTTTCGCACATTCATTTGCTGCCTGATTTTTTATCAACTTCTGGTTTGATTTCCATTCCTGCTTGATGCCAATATGCTTCTGCTAGACTAAGGAGAGAACTCAACTTAGATTTATTCTCCTCATGTTTCAAAACTTTCACTACGTTTGGGTCTTGTGAGGTCAGCAGATATGTGTGGAGTCCCACGATTGCAGATCTATACATGTACTCAATTTCAAGGAGTCCCATCCCTTCTTCAGAAAGGGGAATATAAAATCTTCGTATGCAATGATTTTTATAAATCATGTGGTGAGCATGAAGCATCCTTCTTGTTTTCCTGTCTAATCTATCCAACATGTTTTGGGGCCAATCAATCACTCCAAAACTGTAAGTTAGGAGAGGAAAAGCAAAATGGTTTATAGCCTGAATTTTGTTCCTAGATGTCAATGCTGTTTTCAGGAATAATTTAAGTCTTCTAAAGTATTGCTTACTAAGTTTCATTCGCATTTGTTCATGCTTTATTTTTGATCCTTCATCAATTCCCAACTATTTATACACTCCCTCTTACTTAAGTTCTTTTATATCACATTATTGTCCCAAACTGATGTTTTCTTGGTGCTGCAGTTTCCCTGCTTTACAGGTTGCTTTTGCATATTTATCAAGACCAAATGACATTCTTATATTATCTGAAAAAAGTTTTGACAACTTGCAGTTGTGCTTTCAGTTCCCCATCTAATGAGCTAAAATTGACAAAGAGACAACGAGAAGTCTTTATACTTTGTTGGTTTCTAGGAGCCAAATTATAGCCTTGGCCTAAGCTGTTAAGTAGACAGCTTAATGGGTTAAGGGCAAGACAGAATAGCAGCAGTGACAGAGAGTCACCCTGGAATATCTCCCTTTGAATTTTTATCCCTGGGATAATAATCTGTCCTTTATCATGGCTTAATCACAAAGTGGTCTGCCACTGTTTCATGGTCACTGTAATGTAGTCGATCAGTATAGGGTGTATCTTATACATTTTTAAGCACTCTTTTATCCATGAATGTGGGATACTATCAAATGCTTTTTTGTAGTCAATCCATGCCATACTTAGATTCTTCTTGTGTGTGCGTGTGTGTGTGTGTGTGTGTCTGTGTGTGTGTGTGTGTGTGTGTGTGTGTGTGTGTGTAAGTGTTGATTTTGTACATTTGTAGTGTGTATATGTGTTTCTTGTGGGTATAATAAGTGTGACAGTGTTTAATAGGAGTGTAGGTCACCTAAGAGTAGGTTTTTTGTTGTTTTATTTTGTTAGTGTGACCTCAGAGTTGCTATATATAAGTAGGGGAAGTGTGGGGGTGGAGGGGTTGTTAAAACGTAAGGTAGTGTTATGTCAGGGGAGGGTTGGATCTTTTGTTGTTCTTTTTTTCGGTATTTTGAGCATCAGCACAGTGTATTTTCATCTTATTTATTTTTTTATTTATTTATGATTTGTTGACCGGGAAAGTCCAACTAGGTTCCACAGAGCCTGTTTTCAGCGGAGGCCCAGGGAGAAATGCTCCAGATGGATGTCTTTGGAATCTTTGTGTACTTTATGTATTCTGGTCTCGAGATACTGACATTCGATATTTCAGTATTTCAAGATTCAGAAGTGGATCCATAAAAAAAAAAAAATATATATATATATATATATATATATATATATGTGTGTGTGTGTGTGTGTGTGCGTGTGTGTGTGTGCGCGAATTTTCATTTTTCTTCTATATTAATATTAGTGGAGCTGACCTACAGTGACTGTTTACATGGGTAGGATGTTGATAAATACTTGATTTCATACACAGTGTAGTAATAAGTGCTTCATGATGCACGCAGTTGTGTGCTATGTCTTAGGCAAGCATCTTAATCATACCCCTTTAGCAATTTCTGAAGATATAGTTATATATGCCACAGTCCTGCCTGCAATTTTTTTTTCTGACAGGCAGGATTGAAACATATTAGGATAGCGTAGACTCTGTCACTGAAATTGGCTTTTGGGAACATCACATCATTGCTACAGAAGGAGATAGGCTTTGTTCTCTGGTTTGAAAAATAAATTCCAGACATGATTGCTACCTGTATATATAATACACAGCTTAGCTATGAACCCAGAATTTTTGATCTTTACATATTCCTTAAATGTGACTACCATGGATTTTTCTCAGCACTATCTGTAATTTAACTACCATCTCAGACAGCTAAAGTACTTAAACTCTACAGAAGAATGTTTATGGGGTGCTTTGCCCTGCACACCTCCCAGTGAGAGAGGTTTTGCCACCACCACCTCTTTATTTAATAGATAGATAGACAGACAGACAGATGCACACAGTCTCACAACCATAAAACATGAACCTCCATAAAATAGCTGTAGTCAGTATAATAGTCAACTAAAACTCAACTCAACTAAGAAACATTTTGACAGATTTATATAAAATAGCAGTTTAGAAAACACTTCTGAAGAGTTAGACAAACTAGATTTCTAAAACATTCATGACATATATGATATACAGCTCACTGAGTTCCTCTTGTCAGATGCCTGTGTCACAGGAGGCCTATAATGAAAACGTTAATTAGAGCTAACTGCTGGTGGAATTATTATGTGTGCAGTGGTAGCAATGTCATTGTTTTGTGAGGTTTCCCCTTTATTTCTGTTTATATAAATCTTGTGGGAATGGGAGCTTGTGCTCCACATTGGGAGGTAGAGGGGGTCTTGTCCTTTTTCCCCCCTTGAAAATGTTTTCAGTGAAAGGTTTCACCTTTGTGTGTTTCAGGCATTTGATTTTGGCACTGTGGTTCATTAGCTTTTAGGCATTCTTGATTTCATAGTGGATCTATGGAAGAAAATTCAAAAAAAAGATGACCTATTGTTTGATATCCAGATGCATTATCTGAAGAACCTTAAAACAGTTGAGTGAAGAGGGGTTAGTATTTTTTCTTTTTATTTCTCATTTTTCCTCTTGTGCATATAATTTTTTGATATTAATGTTGTTTCTATCACTTCCTTTTCTTCCTTATTTGCTATTTCCTTGTGGGTGAAGCATAAATACTGCAGGACTTATTGAGATAAGGAATTATCTATTTGCCATGATAAGGAACAGTGAAATATCACTTATGCAAATAACTGAATAAATTAAGTGAGAAATTATAAAAAAGATGACTAACAACTCTGGAGAGAAGGTGGGAACTTTGCCCAAATGTACTGACATTTACAAAGTGCAGATGTCTCTAAACAGTATATGTTTGCTAGTTTGTTTGACTGTTGAAGTGACACATAAAGTTATTTGGTTTGTAGGTTAACTGTTCTAACTGGCAAAGGTATTATGCACACTCTTAAGGGGATCATAGATGGGGTTCTAATTTGAATCACGCAGAACCTCTTGAGAGACAATGAGATTATGAATAAATACAGATACTACCCAACAGCTGTCAGTGGAAGTGAAGGTGTGATAGCTGTTGTATCCTGGAATAGCTGGAATGTTATCACTACAATGGAACAGGTTTCTGTAATTGTCTTTGAGGGTAAAGAAAGTCTCAAGTTCAGAGACTTTATTGCTTATGCTTCTGGCATTCTGTAGTACTAGTATGATATTATCCGGACTGGAAGTTGATGTGCTGGGATGTTATTCAGGTGAACTCTGCCTAAAAAGGCACTATGGGTATAACAAAACATTTAGATAGTATGCAAAAACTGCTGAGTGAAAGGTATAGACCATCTCTGGCAAAGCAGAAAAACTTGTCTACCATTTTATCCCAAGTAGACATACACTGAATCTGCCTAGAGTGTCAGGGTTTTATCTAGTTCTAAGACATAAGCAAAGGGCTTAACAAAGTCTCTTTGTATCTCCCTCAAAATGGAAAGCCTATGATTGTTCACCCCATACAGAAAACTACAATAGCATAATCATTTCTGGGGAAATGCAAAGTCCTAAGGGCCTTAGTGGCATCCATATTCTTAGCACTAAAGAGACAGCTACCTATCCTTTGCCAGCCTGCTGTTTGTTGTATCTCTATGTCTTACAATGGAGCTACCAGTGAATAAAACATTTCTGGTATGTGCTGAAGGAATATGAGCATTAGAGGTACAGACTGGCTATGTGGCTGAGGTAGGGGTAGGGATGTGGAATTAACGTCACAAAAACATGCGTCTGGACTGTTTCTCCCTGGGCCTCTGTTGAAAATTAGCTTTGTTCCAAGTTGGACTTGCCCGGTTAACAAATGTTAAATAAATAAATAAAATTAGCAAACTGGCTATGTGGCTAAGGTAGGGCATGAAGGATGTCTACAAGGCCTAGAAGCCTTAGGCAAGGAGTTCTTCACTACCCATTATATTCAGAGTGTTATGTTGTGATGCAGTGATAGTGTAATGATGTTGTGCTGTCTACAGGCCATGGTTGGAATGTGCCACTAGCCTCACATTTAGATAAATAAATGCATCTCTCACAGGTGAAACCAGTGTGTGTTGTAAGAATATCTTACAACCATAGAAATTACAATGTAAATAAGCATGATAAGACAGAGAATTAACAGTTTTTTTATATCTAATTAACATTTTTTTTATATCTAAAAAGTTTCATAAAACAGCTATAACGTTTTTCTTGTTCATTGTCAGGAGATATTTAAACTGAGGCTAAGTAATAATCAATAGTTTGACAGAAAAAGGTAACTGTGATTTAATACATATAAAGACTATAATCCTTTAGACTGCATTTCTAGCCAGATTAGCTCATAGCTAAATTAAAATTTAAAATAATGTCCACTGCTATGTAGGAGTGTAGTTAGGATGGGACCACAAGATGTTAGGGGGCATGATTGGGAGATGCCATTCAGTTGTTACTGTACTACCATCATTCAGAAATAAATGCTTATAGTGCCTTTGTGGTCAGTATTAAAGGACATCAATGTCTGTATGTGGTATAAGATATACCAATCTGATTTTTTTTGTTCCTGATTTGAGGGCATGCCAGTCGGGAGATCATCAGCACAGGAACCAGAATAATTAAGTATGGCTCAGTTGCTGTATGCATATAGAAAGGAGTGGGTTGCATATAACATCTCCTTCTGCACAGGAAATACCCTTTCACAAAACAGCAGATGTATCCAAAATAACGTGCTTTCCTGTAACAAGGTCCTATCTGCAAATCTGGAGTTTGCTTTGCAGGCCACCGTGAACTACATGTGCATTAAGAAAGGCATCTTAAGGTACACACACACACACACACACACATATATATATATATATATATATATATATATATATATATATATATATACATATATGTTGACACACACCTAAGCAAATAATTAAGATGGGAAAAGTGAAAGCTCTAAGAATGGGGCAGCATAAGAGATGTAGGACAGGCCATACAAGAAAATGGGAGTATGTGAGAGAGAGAGAGAGAGAGAGAAGGATGGTACACTCAGATTGTGAGGCAGCAGTCTGGCTGAGGGCACTCTAGGATGGCATCAGATGCACGAGCTGCATGGGAGAACAGGATAGAATATGGGAGCACGAGATGGTAGTGGACTGACAATTAAGGTGAGAGAGGCTAGAGTAGGACTGGAAGGAGGCAACAGGAAGCCAGTAGGCAGGATGAGGTGGGAAAAGGTTAGAGGAGAAAGGAAGAGGACTAGAGGACATGGGCAGGTGATGCCAATGAAGCACAGACACCTATTATGGCACAGATTAAAATAAGAGAAGAAAGTGGAAGCTTCATCCATGAAAGTGAAGACAAAGAGAAGAAATGCAAGTTAGAAGTATAGGTATAGAAAGCAGTGATAACTGATGAAAGGGAAACATAACCGGATTTAGGCATAAATAAGCCTCACCACTGAGGAAAGTGGGAGGAAAACTAGTAGGGAGGATCATTCCATCAAATAAGGTAGGCATAGGTGAAAGACACAGAAATGTGGAATGGGCTTCCATAAAGAGTAAAATAAGGATGGGAAAAAGATCAAATACTTCACAGTAAACAAAGCAGCCAGCTCACATAATGAGCAGATAATAATAATGTTTCAGTGTACTACATAGGCACATTAAATATGCAATTGGTACGCGTCCTGCTATGTTCATTATGACTGGCTTGGTATATAAAAATAATAGGTGTTAACTAAGACAATGAACTAACACTGTATAAGTCAAAATAGCAGATTTTGCTAGATGTTTATGGACCATATGATTTAAATGTGTAATTCCCCTTTAAAAACTATGCTTAAAAAGTATTATAATGAAATGAAAGGTTTATTCATTGTTCATTCCATCTCGTATATTTTCACTGGTTGAATTTTGCATGGAAAATGTTGAACTTATTGGGATAATACTTACTGTTGTTTTGACTGTATGATGCTCTTAATGGTATGAAAAACTCTTTACTATAATGGCAAACTGCGTAAATAAATACATGTTGTGCTAGGCCTTTTTCTTTTTTTTCAGATATTTATGTACATTTGTTGACCAAGAGTATTTAATTAAAAAGATATATTTTCAGTGGAGCCCCAAGGCAAAAAGCTTCGGCAGCAGTAAACTGTACAACATTATTATACATGAAGAGCTTTTCTAAAACATTTATGGGCCTGCATGCAACATGATCCAGAGCAGGCTGCACAATTAGACACAAATACATTTTGAATATAAAGCATATTGTAACTTGATACAATATTGGTGGGCAAAGGATATCTGAGAACATGATGAGATGTTTTGCTGTCTGATGACAGTAACTGACAAATAAATGAAATAAGAATCGTAAACTACATTAAAAATGACTTCTGCAACTACACAAGAACTGAACTACATAACCAAAATGCAAGGATGTCGTTGTGCATAATTAGTAATACAGAGCATAATAAAACCAAGGTAGAGACAATATTCCTTGTATATAGTCATCTACCTTTCACTATACTGACAGTTTAGGAACATCCTAGTGACGGTTAGAATATGTGAGTAACCCGCAGAAAGAATACTGCTGTGGATACATTTTTTTTTCCTGAGTACAAATGCGGCTATGAATATAATTTTCTTCTGAGTATCTCTACATCAGGAAAGTAAAAATCAAACTAGATTGTACTCATTTTGTTGTAATTTTTCTGTTGTTAAAATTGCTTCAAAGCTTTTACTGGAAATTCAGTATTTTACTCAACTAAAACAGTTTCTGCAGCCAGGCTAGACCTTGGCTTTTGTAGTACACAGCTTTTGTGAGACAGAGGTTATGTTTGCAAGCTTCAGGGTCTTTGCAGGGTCTGATTTCATCTGGCTTGTTACAGCTTTGCCTTTCTGAAAAACATCAAACTGTATTCCACTTGTTTAATTCTACTATTCCTGTTGATAGAATTGCTTTAATGTTTTTTACTTAAGTGCAGTATTTTTTTTCTTAACTAAAACCAGTTTGTAATAGATAACATTTGTGAGGGGGAGATTATATCTGCAAGCTTCTCTCTGATTTCATGTGGCTTGTTACAGCTCTGTTATGTTGTAAATAAATCAAACTATATTGCATTTGTTTTCTAATTTCCCTCTAATGTAACTTTAAACCCTGTTTCTGTTGATGTATACCCCTTATGTTAATTTGACTACCATATTCCGTCCCTTTCCTCTTTTACTTCTATTCTCAGTAGCACAAAAGTATCAACTGTGCTAAACTATTTAGATATTTCTGTCCTCTTATTGTATCTCATATATTCTGAGTGCCTACCCAACAACCAGTCATGCTCTTGAGTTGACTGCCCTTACAGCAAATTGTCTTTGGAAACTCCTCCCAGTCCGGTGAGCATTAGTATATCAACCTAGGAAGTTCCTCCCCTTTGACTGCTAAGCTCAAGTTACCCTTTGTTTTATCTTCCTGCCTGCTTAGTCCACAATGCACTGCACAGAAGGCTTAACCCCCTTTTTCCATAGTACTTTTAAAATCTGTTCATCTTAGTGTTCTAGTAGATAGTGTCTTCCTACCAATCCACGTTATTAACATTCATTAATGCCCCTTATTTTGCCAGGCACTAAATATCATGAAGTCACAGTTTACCTCGCCATCTTTTATAAGCTTGATAGCAATATGAACATTGAAGCAATGTAAGAACTGTCTCATGCTCAAGACAACTGTTTGATTCTTCCTGTAGTCTGTTCTGTATGTAAGAGGTGCAATCATCTATTAATCTTGGAGGTCAACCTATCTTAAAATACTGTAGAATATACCCAGCTCAGTTCTGACACCCACCTCACAAAACCATGCCCACCATGTCCTAGACAAACAAATAAGCCTTCTTAGGCTGAGGTGCTTTAAGAGTCCCTGCCTGAAACAAAAAGGGCCTCCTAGATTAAGGTTTGGTGTACAAGATAGTGCCACACAGACAGGCAAACATGCACAGAAAACACAGGTACAAAAAGGAGTCAGTCAGCTGACAGGCTAAAGCTCTTAAGGCAGCATGGCCGAGACAGTAAATCTAGTAATGTCTCAGTCATGGGTGACTCCATAGTCAAAGACAAAGATACACCATTCACCAGACTGAGGAAAGACAGAGTGATGGTTAGCTGCCTCTTTGGTGCCAGGCTTTGCAGTGTCACTAAGGTCCTCAAGTCTCTTCACCCAAAGTACACATATGACATGGTCATTGCATGTGGGAGCGAATGAATTGAGACAGACATCCCTGGATCATATGAGGAGGGACATGATAGAGCTCTCAGAATATGCATTTAAGTTGGTGTGACTAATATCGAGAATTATCCTACCATAGTCAAGAATGATGCTACAATACAAACAAAGGATACCTGACTTTGCTTAGCTATTGGTATAACTGACGGGGAATGCAATATACCTCAGTCTAGCAGGAGATGATGGACAGCCCTGGCTGCTTTGCTAAGGATGACCCTCAACTCTCACCTCATGATTTCTGTATACTAGCCAGAACCTTTTCCTCCCCCATAGTGCCTTTTTTGGGCAAGGTCAGTCACCTCAAATTACCTACATAGCTAATCAAAATCATAACTATATAAAGGTAACACTACTAATTGCTGGAAGCCTACACAAAACGTTGCACTCCTTACAAGCATTCTTAACACTTGAAAATATAGATATCAGCTTGGTTAAGGAAACATGGTTTCAGAACAGTGTGAGTACCTGCACAATGCAGGGTTTCACTGGCTACCATTTGTTCAGATCCAGCATGAAGAATGACAGTGTTATTGGAAGGCATATGTCTGTATTCCTAAGAAACCATCTCGCCTAAAGACTCTTAAGCCTGGGCAATGACCTTGAATTTCTCCATATCCTCTTCATGGTAAATAGATCTCCAAACTGTATCATAGTCAACTACCATACCCCCTTGATGTCACCTGCTGCACATGAGGCATTTCTAAACAAACTGACAACCCTCCATATTCAGCCTAACACTATTCTATTGGGAGACTTCAGCTATCCATTGACTAGGGCTCCTACACCACTTCAGAAACATATGTACAAAGATGCCTTGATTTTATTATTGCTAGCTCCCTAGACCAACTGGTTCAAGTCCTGACCAGAGGCTCAAAAATATTGGACCTAGTTCTCACTAATATTCAAACCCTGTGCTCAACACCTTCAGTTACCATGTCATTGGTTAAATCTGACCATCACTAACTATGAGGGTAAAACCCAACTTACCACAAACTCCTGTGTCTTTAGAGAATACTCTAAGGCAAACCTAATCCAGATAACTGATGACCTGATAAAATGTAAGTGCCCTTTTCACGTCAGTGACTCCACATTTGTGAATAATTTCTATGCCCACCTGAAGGCATGCATCAAGGCATTTGTCTCAATAAGACACAAATACAATGCCGACTTCAGGAATAAACCCCTGTGGTGGAACCCTAGTATAAACAAACTGTACATTAAGAGGAAAAAAACTCATAACCCATAAAAGTAAACTTAAAACCCTAACATCTACAGATGAACTCAGAAAGATCAACAAAGAACTCGGAAACAAAATAAAATCTTCCAAAACTAAGTATGAATTGAGAACTTATTTTATTTGTACTTATTTTTCAGAGGAGAGCACTGATCTCCATGGACCTTTTTCAGACTCATCCCAGGTTAAATGATTTTTTGAATGTTACACAGTTAGGCAACAAAGGCTGAGAGAATCAAACGCTGTACTACTAGATTACAAGTAATGCCTTCTTTACCATTGTTAAAGACAACTAAAAGTCATCTTTAGCTATGTCAAAAATTTAGAGATAATGCTCAGCAATATTCAGAACTAATATAGATCATCAACATTTACATATACCCTGAATACATAGCCAGCATATTAGTGGACAAATTCAGCTCTAACTTTACTCTGCTATCTCTCTCTAACGTCTAACATATTAGTATATCCACACCACCCTCAGTCAGCTCAGAGCACATCTGGAATTCTTTCTCCAGAGACAAAAACAGTTGCTCTGTGCATCCTGATAATGTGCCAGGCTGTCTTCTTGTCAGCACCATACACACTATCTAGAACCCTCACTACTAAGCCTATTCATCCTCAGGCTCTCTACTGGATTCGTGTTTGAGGAATGGAGAATTGCTGTAATCATCCCACTACAAAGGGGGATTCACCACTGATCCAGGAAATTATAGTCCTATAAGACTCACCAGCCTTATCTTCAAAGTGGTGGAACACATTATCATTATTTGCAAGGACATATGCAGTCTGCAAGCCCTGGACCCAACCAGTTTGGGTGTATTAAAGGTAGACATTGCCTACTGAACCTAGTGGGCTTTTTTGAACATATCACTGATGCGTTAGACTTGGTAAACTGGTTCACATTGCCCTCCTGGGCCTGGCCTTTGATACCGCACCACATTCTGGCATTATCATCATGATAATCAAACTAAATATAAATCACTGGATAGCAAACTGAAACAACCCACTCCATTAGTGTGGGAGGCAAACTCTCTTCAAAAAAGGTAGTTAACATTGGTTTTAAACTGCAAATAAGCATGTGAAATAGTCAATCAAGAAGTTTATGTTACAACTATATGTCACTTTTGTGACCTTTTATATAAGAATATGAAACTGTTACTTTCATAAAAATAATGTATTTAGGAAGTTATTGATAAAAAGTCCTCTAATTTCTATATATTGTATTGTCTCCTCAAAGTGCATAAACATTTAAATAAACCTCCAGGTGGCCCAATAGTATCATATTGTTACTCTTTTTAAGTAACATTAATATATTTCTTAATGATTTTTGTATAACATTGTTGTGAAAATATCATCCTTTATTACAGATTCCAATGATTTTTTGGGGGAAAAAATATAAAATGGAATCATATTATGTACTGGACAGTTTGGGATTTTAGTAGTTTTTAAACAAATATTAAATACTCACATGAAGCACACGTTACTAAATATTTTTGGGTAATATGCCAATGTTTTACTATGTGAGTGAGTTAATAATATTTTATTTTTTAAACTGATGAAAATATACGTCATCAGCTTATAGGTACAGCTATGGGGGCTTCTTTTGCCCCCATGTAAGCCAATTTAACCATTGCTTTATAGTGTGAGTATATTTATATTTATACATTTTTGAGACATATGATTTTTTAAACTATTTTTGTTTCAAAGATGATTTGATATTTTTATGTGAAGGGGGATACAGGGTTGGGAGGGTGGCCTAATGGTTAAAGTGTTTGCCTTACAAACACAAGGTGCAGAGTTTGAGTCTCACAAGGGATGATTGGCTAGGCTTAAAATGGCTCGTAAGGCCAGTTAGCTTAGTACTAACCTATGATTAATTCACTAGACAATATAAGAGATTGTGTTTAACTTCCAAAGGAGGAATATTTAGGATCAATTAATCTTTAGACAGAATACTGATAGGAGAAATAGAAAAAAATATTATTACTAGATTTTATAGGGAGAATACTGCTATTACTGATTTTTCACATGGAAGTAGTTCTTATCCTTCCCATTCAATAAAAGATATACCTAGAAGTGAATTTCTTAATATGTAGAGGCTTTATAGTGAATAGAACATTTTTTACAAGAAGCTAATAACATTATGGATGTGTTTGTATGGACGAGTTATTTAGATAATTTATTATACATCTTATTTACCAGTTACAGGCCAATCAAAGGATGACTTGAGGCTATAATACTGTGTTGATAGGAAGAAAGTACTGGATAATAATGACATTTATTTTGTTATAGAATATAATATTAGTGAGAAAATGATTAACATTAAGAAGTGATGGTCTTTCCTTAAGAGAGATTGTTTTTTTTTTTTAAATACAGCTTCAAGTAGCTCTAAAAGTCTCCTTTAAGAAAGGAAAATATATTGGTAACCTGTTAGTATATTTTCATTTTATAAGGTCTAAAGAAATTATGTTGATTTCAGTTATACCTCAGAAAGGTACTTTTCTCTGTGGATCTCAAAATGTTTGTAAATATGCAACAAATATTTTTCCTTAACATGATTAAGTTTGATGTTAAAATAGGTATAGCTGACATAACAAAGATGTTATCTATGTTTTAATATGTTCTTGCAATTTCTATTACATTGGGCAGATATAATGTCTAAGAAGAGATTTTAGCTATGTGTTAGGGACATGAAAAAATGATAAAATGGAAAGTCCTATGCGCAGTTTCCTGATTAATATTTTGTAATCCAGATGGGTTGTCTGCTATAATCTTGTAACATGTTATTTGCAATGAAATGGGAGTTAATATTACAAAGGTCTGCATTGCTTAAAGAATCAGTTTATATTTTAGGATACTGGTCATAAGTTATATTTTAGAATATTGGACGTTAAAACCAAAAGGTTTGAATATAGAACATATTTGGAGGTGTTTTTTAATGTCTTAATTTAGGTCTCAATTATTTCATTGTTATTTTAATTAGTATTTAGTGAAAACCTTAGGATCTGACTGCTATTTTATTTTTGTTACTTTTTAATATTTTGTATTATTAGCCATTTAAAAATATTCTGGAAATTGTCACTTTGTTTGAGGATTTTCAGTATCAGGACTTACACTTCATAGAGAGCTTTGCATGTGTATACTATCGGAATAGTATACATCCATGTGAAGCAGAGTTCCTCCCTAATACAATTCAAGTGCAGCTTGGACAATTGGATAGAAAACTGGAAATTCATCCCTGGTTTGGCACCTATGTCTCTGATGTAAACATATTACCTGTAAACGGTTTATCTCCCAGGCCCATGCTTACACTTATCAAGGGTATCAGAACTTGTCAGAGATTTGGAATGCATGGCTAGGCTTAAAAAGGCCCTTATGGTCATTAACCTAGTAAACACCTATGAATGAAACTAATGCCCTTCTTACTGGGAGTAATAACATCACTCTAAACATGTGATCTTAATTTTCGCTTTATTTTTCTAGTACAGCTGATATGGTTGGAAAGTGTTTTCCTAGACTTGACTTTAAGGTGCAATATAAATAGAGTATGTTCAGTGATAGAGCATCATAGATAAGTATAGGTAGCTATTGATATTATACTTATTAAAAATATATAGCAGTGTTTATATTGCACCCAGAAGTGGTGTTCTGTACTGTTAATTGTACTTTCTGGCAGAGAAATGGAATTTGTAAGGAAGACATAAATCTTAAAAATGCCTATCACTGCTTGTCATAATTTCACTAAGCAAAGTTATGGTTCACAGTTGCTAACATTTTCTAAAATTAAAAGACATCTGCTTATGAACTGAATTTACTTTTATTTTTTAGTTATATGTAATTTGCTAGTTCCTTCATGATTAGTACGAGAAAGTGATTATTAAGATGTTGCTATAAGTTATGTCTTATCCTGCTAAGGTCCTGTAATTTCTTTTATGTGAAAGCCCGGACTTCTTCAATAGACAGTAAAATATCATTCAGTCTGTTTTATGATGAACTATACAGTGGCTGACTCAGTTCTTTACAGCTCATTATATCCATTTTTTTGACAGCATACTTCTGGAAATGTCATACTGTTGTTAAGTCTGCTTGCCTGGATAAAGCACTATTAATATTCACTTCACGAAGTGTGTTTGAATAGCAAGTTGATGTTCTATTTCTGAAGCAGTAATTCTCGTAAATGCTGTCCTATTTTAATTATGCTTGATCATCTTGCATTCGAGTGAACTGTTAAAAGCACAGAACTTTATAATGTGAGTCAGGAAACTGAAAAAAAGCCTGTAATTTGCACGACATAGGTTCAAGCCCTCATGCATTCCCCAGTGTGGTGTGCTGCACACCCCCAATGCTTACATAAGTGTATACTATCCCCAAGATATATGTGCCTCAGCATAAAGGAAATTTTCTGAGATGCACCAGTTTTATACTTAGTATAAATGTTCCCATAACTGCACTTAGATATCCACAGTTCTGAGGATCACACAGTCCTTTCCCTTACAAAGGGATCACTTTTGCATCTGATCAACTTCACACAGCATTCTGTAAAGCAGTGTTGAATACTCCCAAAGAGTGTTGCCTGATTTCCTCCTGGGTCCTTTCGTATTGTAATATTATTCTTTGACTTACAATGTTTCTTTCAGGTTTGCTTCATTGTGCTTATTTTATACATTTATTTTCTACAAGTGTAATTTACCAGAGTCTCCAATGAAAGTAAAATAAAATGAGATATGCTTTCAGACCAGCTACTTAGCCAACTATATACTAAGACATGTCAGTAAATGACTATTGCAAGAATAAAACACTTCTACAAAACATCAGAATCTTACAAAAGAAAAGATGTTCGCAATGGCAGTCCTAATATACTTTACAACTCCTTCTAAGCTGTTTTTCTTATTATTGCATGATACATCTGCCTCATGCTTTCTGTGTGGAATACATTGTAGATATATAAACACTGTTATTATGTTTAATTGTACACTTTAATGATCTCAGAGAGACAATGCTGTTTACTTCTCATCAGTCCTGTGTTTACAAAGCATATGTCATTACTCATTTTGAACATTAGGTAACGAATGTGGAAAGGAACTGAGCCGTTAATTGCTAGCCATTTTTCCAAAAGCTGCTCACTTGTCACTGACTGTATTGACCTATTTTTGCTCATTAGCTATAAGGGGGTACACTCAGTGACAATTTGATATTTTCTAGTGAGATGTCAAAAAAGTTCTGAATCATTCAACTAAATGTATAAGCATTGTGTTTCAAGTCTCAGAGGCACTGGCATAGCTGTAGCTTGTATTTTCATTTAAAATGTACATTCTTACTCATGTCGTTTATCACCATAACAGAATGCTTGAAAACATCACTTTTGGATCCAAATGAATATGTTTCAGAGCTGACATTATGACAACATAGTAGTGAAATGCTGTTTCATCTTAAGCATAAATGATAAATATAAGTTTCAGGACCAGCCTTTGGTCAACTGGAGCCCTAGGCAAAAGGTCTCCACAGCCCCCCAACACTATCCTGTGCCCCCATCCTGGTCTACCTACACCATCCAGATTACTGGAAAAGCACCCCTGCTAGAGCGGCACCCTAGGCAGCCACCTAGTTGGCTTATGCCTAAGGACAGCTATGATGGGTTTGCACAAAACAGTTATATTAGACTTGTGCAGCTTGTCAGTTTCTAATGGCTATTTTGGCTTGGCTGTTCTCTCCTTGTAATGGCCACGTCCTGTAGCTGGCTAACATTTTCTAGTAAAGTTTTTACAGGAAAATACTGTGAAATTCAACTACAGGAAATGCTTTATACTTCTAGATACAAAGATGAGGCAATGATTTTTGTTTAGCATTTCATATTTCTCACCGCATAAAGCTTTAGAAAATATTTTGTAAGGAAACTACAATTCTGCTTTAGTTATATCATTATACCATTTCAGTACATTTGCTTTTGATATATCCTTTTCAATGTTGGGATAGTCTCCAGCATCCACAACCTGTAAATGATAAAGTGGGTTATCAGGAAATAGTTTGATGGATAATTGTCAGCCTGATGAAAAACCATAAGGTCCAAAGTTTGGTAAACCAAATCTCATGGAACACTGTAGCCTGTGTCATTCAAATAACAATGTGAGCCTGCTAGTAGTCATTAACAATGCGATGTTA
The DNA here is from genome assembly GCF_019279795.1 of Protopterus annectens. NCBI lineage: Eukaryota > Metazoa > Chordata > Ceratodontiformes > Protopteridae > Protopterus > Protopterus annectens. The sequence goes on from NC_056739.1 coordinate 1,222,411,211, forward strand.
TTTTTATGGCAGTCTCAGCATTCTTAGCAAAATATTTAGGATAACATATTACAAAATTTAGTTATAAATATGTTTTGATTGTGAATTTCAGGGCAAAGGTAACATAACTGCAACATCAATTGTTGTTAGACAATTCACAATTCTTAGTAATAATTTTTTTAGTCTGCATATAACTAAGCCTGAAACTTTTCTCTTATGAACAAATAAGTGTTATACTATAACAACAGAGCATATTTGTGATGTTGATGTATAATGTATTTGCTGCCACTCCATGAAAAGTAATAAGTGCATATCTGTTGCAAACACTGGCCCAGTATCAAAATAGCAATATTCTACTATGCAGAGACATGGTAAAGTCACAGTAAGCAACGTCCCATTAGTAGTTTGTTACCATATTGGTAGTCACAGTAGGCAACGTCCCATTAGTAGTTTGTTACCATGTTGGTAAAGTCACAGTAAGCAACGTCCCATTAGTAGTTTGTTACCATATTGGTAGTCACAGTAGGCAACGTCCCATT
>NC_056739.1:1222414228-1222454228 GCF_019279795.1 Protopterus annectens
AGGCTAATATTTGGTAATATGTTTAGGTTCCATGCTGATTTATGAAATCAGACTATATGACAAAGATAGAGAAAGAGGGATCTTTGTCAAATATAGTCATTATTATAATAAAGGTATGACAATAGGAGGTACTGCCAGCCTTGCCAGGAGACGTAGGGCAATGGATGTATGACTTTTCCAGCACTGTTAGCTTGAATTTTGTAAATAATTATATGTTATTTGTATATCAAACTGATTTGTACAGTTGCTTGTGATGAAAATGTATTTGTGAGATTTGCTTGTGTTAGAATGTATCAACAGTGCACCCTGCTGGAATGGAAAGAAATGTACATGTATTACTGTAACTGAATTAAATGTATATGTTTTAATAGAGGATACTGGGACAGCAGAGGTTAACCAGCTAGCTTATTTTAAGAAAAATAAGGGAAATGTTAATCAGCTGTTAAACCATTAAAACGGTACCTCACAGTGCTGAATAGGATTAGAGATGGTGGGTCTGGAAGAAGCCTTTGTTCATTAGCTCAGTAAAAAGTGGGGAAGCCCCAGGCACTGCCATAAACATTTAGATGTGTATTGTAGCTGTCTATCCTAAATTCCTGTATCGATTTCAAAGGAGGATACTGTGAGAACCTAGAGTCAGGTGACGAGATGAGGTCATTCTGCAAGCCATTTTGGATATTATATTTTACAGGGAGTAACCTCTAAGTATGGAGTATTCTGTTTTGGGGAACCTGACTAGAAAGGCTGTTCATGTATTTTATTGTGCCTTGCTCTATCAAATAAGTTATTAGGGAATAGTACTTCTCCTAGATGCAGTCAGTGGAGAGCCTTACTGGGGACCTTTGTAGGGGCAGATAGAGACACCCAGACCCCAGGCTGCATGTGTATTCTTTGTGCTCTTAAGGGAAATTGTGCTTGATGCAGAGAGGTCTGCATCTGGAAATACTGACTGTATCCATTTGTATTCCAAGTGCACGTCCCTCTCCAGTGTCCATGTTAAGGATTCAGTCTCTTTGATTACTGACCCAGAGAGGGGTCTTCACATATTGGTGTGCAGTGGTGGGATATCAAGTGAACTCCTGTAGACTGTAGGCAGATGTCACTTAAAAAGGTGTACGCTCAAGGAGCCACAAAGTAGACATTCAGAATTTCATATCACAATAGTTTTATTTCTTTACTTTGCTAGCTTGATTACTCAGGGAGAGCAGGCAAGGATGTCAGCAGAGGATTATGGCAAGCTGATAAGGAGTCAGTGGGCTGAGATGTGCCAAGCCAAAGGACTAGTGCATGCCAACCTGACTAAAGGGGAAATGATTGCAGCCTTAATTATAGCTGCAGCACAGACCAGCAACCAGGAAGACAACCAGCCTGGCACTGGGATGTACAGCTCTCAGAAATAGGACAGTTCAACTTTTTATCAGAGGGCTTAAAAATCCATCTGGAGATAAAGTGACTTGAACTGAAAGCCAAATGTTTGGAACTAGAATCATCAGAGAGACATTGGTATTTGGCAGCTGAAGAAAATGAGAAGCAACATCAATATGAGAGGGTGATGCTGACTGTTCACCAGGGTCATGGAGATAATGGGGAAGGGAATAACCAAACCACAGAAGGAATAAACGTCAGTAAATTTCTTCCACAATTTACAGAGGGGGATCATTTTGATAGCTTTATTCATATATTTGGAAGGGTATGTAAACAATATAATGATGACCAAGGCCTCTGGGTATGGTTTCTGACCTCCTTATTCCATGGTAAAGCTGTAACTGCGGTTTCTAAATTGTTTGGTGCCGATTGCTTAAACTATGCTACAGTTAAAAAAATGTTTATTGGAATGTTTTAAGTTAACACCTGAAGCTTACAGAAAAAGGTTTTGTGAGCATAGATACCAAGCAGATGAAAGTGTGTGTGATTATATTGCTGAGTTAAGCACTCATTTTCATAGGTGAGTGAATGGGTGTCAGTTCACCACTTTGCAAGGGCTGACAGATCTTTTGGTGAGAGAACAAGCCCTTAGCACTTTGCCTGAGGACATGAGAATCGGGCTGGCAGACAGGGAATGCAAATCTGCAGATGAGCTGGGGAAAAAAGCGGATCTCCAATTAGCAAGCAGAGCATCACTGCACAGGAAAGAGATATCCAGTGCTGCACATGGATATAAGGAAACTCATGGTGGTCAGTCTAAACCACCCCAACAGAGTCCACCAGTAACAGAGGAAGACACTAGTTCAGGTACAAGGCCAAGATCAAGGGTTAAATGTTTTGAATGTAACCAGTGGGACCGTGTACCATACAGATGTCCAAGGTGGGGCACAAAAGATGCGGAAGCCAGCAAGTGGGAATAACAGAATACCATCAGAAAGTTGTCTGGAGACAACAGGGGTACAAAACTACCACCAGTGTTTGTATCCTATCTTGGTGGATGAAAAACAGACCACTGCCGAGAGAGAGAGAGACACAGCTACTGATATAACCATTGTGAAGTCTGCAGTGGTTAAAGAGGAGCAGTACTTGCTTGGGCAGTCCACTCCAGTCAGAGCTTCAGGACAGATTCCACTCCAAATACCTTTTCTCAGGGTTCACCTTGACTGGGAGGAAGGAAAAGGAAGTAAGCAAATAGGGGTGTTTGAGGATATCCCTGCATATGTCTTGATAGGGAATGATTTTGATAATGCAGTACCTTGTGCGCATGCAGTGACATGCAGTCAGGCTTGGAGACAGGCATGGGGGTCTGGTAGCCTGGGGAAGATCCAGACAAACCGCACCCCTGAAGCTAGGTCTGGTTATGTGTCTAAAACAGGGAGGGAGCTATCCTGTAGCAGGGATCCTGAAGATGAGCCCCAACTGCAGTTAGGTATTGATGTTCCCTTGAACAGAGTGACTGCAAGGGCAGAGGTGAGTGGTAGTACCCAGGCTGACAGTGAGGCACTGCTGTGAGAAGATACCAGACCTCCTGTGCAAGGCGAGCTGGGAAAAGTCACAAAGACAGAGTTGAGATAGACTCAGCTCTCAGACCCTAGATTACAAGGCTTGAGGGAGGTAGCTAGGGAGGCACCTGATTCTCGAGGAAAAGGACAGTCTGTATACTGGAGCAAAGGGTTATTGTATAGAGAGTGTACCCCTGAGGGAGGGCTAGAAGGTGTGGTAATACAGCAGTTGTTAGCACGCAGAGCCTGTCATCTGGGATTTATAGCCATAGCCCATGACATTCCTTTTGCAGGTCATGTGGGCATAAACAATATCAAGAGATGTATTATGCAGAACTGTTATTAGCCTGTGATTGCCAGGGATGTAACAGGGTACTGCAGGACCTGTGAGCAGTGCCAAAAAGTAGGCAAGGCAGGAGACAAGGTTAAAGCTTCTTTGATGCATTTGCCTGTGATTGAGGAGCCATTTCAGAGGGTAGCTCGGGATATTGTGTGGCCTCTGAGTACCCCAAGTTCCACAGGGAAGAAATTTATTCTAGTGGTACTTGATTATGCTACTAGATACCCTGAGGCAGTAGCTCTGTCCTCCTCTGAGGCAGAAAAGGTGGAAAATGCCTTGCTAGAGATTTTAATTAGGGTAAGTTTCCCAAGAGAAATACTGACTGACAGAGGTGCCAATTTCATGTTAGACATGCTGGCTTGTCTGTGGGAGTGCTCTGGAGTGAAGCACCTAAAGACAACCCCCTACCACCCCCAGACTAATGGTCTTGTGAAGAGGTTAAACTGTATGCTAAAGACCATGCTATGGGCATTTGCAAACCAGTTTAAGAGAGAGTGGGGCAAATATCTGCCCCATTTATTGTTTGCATACAGGGAGGTGCCTCAGGAATCCAGATGTTTTTCACCCTTTGAGTTGCTGTATGGGCATAGGGTGAGGGACATTTAGATTTGATTCATGAGGAGTGGGAGGGTGAGTGTGAATCCCAGAAGGAGTCTGTTGTGGCATATGTCCTAAACCTCAGGACAATGCTTAGGGAGCTCATGGGCTTGGCTCTAGAGAACCTGGCAAGAGACCAATAGCAGAAAAAAGTCTGGTATGATAGCCAGAGAGTATGCTATGGGACAGCAGGTGATGGTGTTCATTCTTGTCAGACACAAAAAGCTGCAGGCAGCTTGGGAGGGACCCTTCAGAGTGGTGATGAAGGTCAGTGATGTTAACTACATGGTAGAACTGTTAGGCAGAAGGCAGGGGCACACATTGTACCATGTTAACATGATGAAATCTTACCATGACAGGGAGGCCCTTGTGCTGAGTATTTGCAGTGGATGGGAGGAGGAGTCTAAGGGGGATCTGGTGACTGATTACCTCAGTGAGGCTCAGACTGACACCTCAGTGGAAGGGGTAGCAATCTCCCAGTGGCTATTCCCTATCCAGGTTCAAGAAATCTGAGTAGTTTTTACAGGAGTTTAGGGACATGTTCACTGGGAAACCATGGTGCACCCACTTGGTGCAGCACCATGTGGATAGATGACTCCAAAACCTATCAGGCAGGCCCCTTACAGGATGCCTGAGTGAGTCAGACAGACTCTGAGGGAGGAGACACAAGCGATGTTGGAACTGGGAGTATGCGAGGAGTTCAGCAGTTCCTGGACCTCTCCACTGGTGCTGGTACCAAAGAAGGATGGCAGCACCAGGTTATGTATGGACTATAGAAGACAAAATAGTCACACAGAGTCAGATGCCTGCCACATGCCTAGGAGAGATGAAGCCTTACAGAAGTTGGGTGGAGCTAAGTATCTGACTACTATTGATCTGACCAAGGGCTACTAGCAGGTGCCTTTGACTCCCAGTGCTAGAGAAAGGTCAGCCTTAGTAGCTCCTTTCAACTTGTATGAGTTCACAAAGATGCCCTTTGGGATGAAAAATGCCCCAGCGACTTTCCAGAGGCTTGCAGATCTTATCCTAGCAAGAGCAGGAGATTATTCCCTTGCTTACCTGGATGATATTGCCATCTACAGCCATTTCTGTGAAGAACACCTTCAGCATGTCAGGGAGGTGCTAGGCAGACTACAAAGAGCAGGGTTGACCATTAAGCCTAGTAAGTGTCAGGTGGGTATGACAGAGGTCTTCTACCCTGAACATAGTGTGGGGACTGGTAAGATCAGGCCAGTACATGCCGAAGTGAAAGCCATTCAGGCATGGCCTGCCCCTGTTACTAAAAAGCAGGTGAGGGCATTATTATGGACAGCAGGGTACTATAGAAAGTTTGTCCCGAATTATAGTACAATACCACTTCCTTGCAAGCTATAGGTCCCTCTCTATGACCCATGAAACCCATACCATGTATTTAAACTTATTAGAAACACTAACCATCCAACCCAATACCATATTCATGGGTGACTTTAATTACCCCACTCTTAACTGGAAATCCTATATGACACCCAAATGCACATGCACAGAGATTCCTGGATTTTGTAAACACAATCTCCCTGGACAACATAGTCAATACACTAACCAGGGTGCAACCATACTGGATCTGTTCCTCACTAATACTGGAGACTCCAGCACACCCCCTACTGTATTGCCTTCCCTGGTAAGGTCAGACCACAAAACAGTCTCCTTTGAAGCAAAAATAAAACCTGGACCCCCAGCTAAACCTGGAATATTCAGGAACTATTCTAAGGCTATTCTCCTATTATTAAGTGCAAACCCCGCAACATTTCAAGCCCCCATACACCCTGAGAACACTTCTATCTATGCAGAACTGTTTACAGAAACCCTGTACAAGCATGTTAATAGCTGCATAGAGGCAGCTGTACCCACCAGAAAGAAGCACAGAACTAACTAAAAAAACAAGCCACCCTGGTGGAATCACAAAATCAATTGGCTGTATAACAGGAGGAAGAAAATCATGACAAAAATTAGGAGGTACAACACCCAGCCAGATAAAAGCACTCTCATCAAACTAAACAAACAACTCAGAGGACAAAGAAAGTCTACCAAAGCCAAATTTGAGGAAAGTTTGGCATCCCAGGCCAAGGACAACCACAAAGCATTTTTTAGCTATGTCCACAACCTCAAAGGCAATACACAATTGTGTGCAGAGCTCATTGTAAATGGTGCCACCAATACTGAGCCAGAAGATATAGCAAACCGCTTGGATGATAAATTCAGCTCCAACTTTATCCCTCTCTCCCTATCAACCTTTCCTCAGGACATATCATCAAATATAACTCCCCCTACTATCACTAGGAAACAGGTCCTTAATGGCTCTCTAAGACCAAGAACACTGCTTCAATGGGCCCAGACAATATCCCAGATGCCTTCTAAATAGCATAAAACGTGACTTATCAGAGCCTTTGGAATTATTATTTAACTGTAGCCTCCAAGCAGGCTTCATGCCTCATGAATGGAGAAAGGCAATAGTCATCTCTCTCCATAAAGGTGGGCCATCTACAAATCCTGGAATCTACAGACCCATAAGCATCACTAGTCTTATATGTAAATCCATTGAAAGAATTATCATGGAGATGATAAATAGAGATATAGTAAACCTCCAGACACTGGACCCAACTGAGTTTGGTTTCGTCAAGGGCAGATCATGCCTACTCAACCTGGTGGACTTCTTTGAGAAGGTCACCAAAGCAATGGATGAGGGCAAAATAGTTCACACTGTCTACCTTGACCTGGCCAAGGCATTCAACACAATACCCCAACTGGGTATTGTTGACAAACTCAAGAGGTTAGGTACAAACCCGTATGTCACCCAGTGGATAGCCAACTGGCTCAGAGACAGGACCCAGGAAGTTAGAATTGAGGAGTCCACCTCTACAAAGAGGCCAGTCACAAGTGGAGTCCCTCAGGGATTAGTCCTTGGACCGCTCCTTCTTGGCATTTACTTCTCAGAAGTCAAGGACAATATCAGTGGTCTCTGGCTGAATTTGCAGATGATTGCAAATTAGGATCTGCCATTGAATCTCACACCGACACAAATGTTCTGCAGGAGGGGCTGACACAGACAGACAACTGGTGTCAGAGCCATGGACTAAAACTAAATGCCAAGAAATGCATAATAGTATCCTTTGGGAAGTCATCCATCCCTGGTAACTATCATATTGACAACACACTCCTTAGAGTTGATCCAGTAGTCAGGGACTTAGGAATGCACATAGATAGTAATCCAGCCTTTGATCATCACATGTTTACAATGGTGAGGAAATCTTTCTATGATGCTCAACTTATAAACAAAGGTATAGCATCTAAGTCCAAGGATGTCATTGTTCCACTATATTCGGCATTCATCAGACCTACCATTGAGTACAATGCCCCCTTTGGTATGTGCCTAACCAGACATATCCAACAATTGGAATGTCCAATGAGGTTCCTCACTAAAAGAATATAGGGCATACATAATATGTCCCATGCAGACTGCCTCAAGGACCTATCTCTATATTCTGTCTCCTACAGGCTTTTGAGGGGAGATCTATGCCTGGCATACAGGGCTTTGTCAGACCCTACTCTGATGGGCCTCCTGCATATCCACAAAACAATCAGCACCAGAATTACCCATTCTAAATACTTAGACCTTGCCTGTGATATAAATAGGACCTGCTGGAGAGATAGGTATGTATCCAAGAGCCTACCCCGTCTACGGAACAGGCTCCCCATCCATGTGAAGCAGAGTTCCTCCCTAACTCAATTAAACTGCAACTTGGACAATTGGATGGGAAACCAGAAATCCACCCCTGGCTTGGCACCTATGTCTCTAATGGACAGAGGTAACCTGTAAATGGTTCATCTCTCAGGCCTATGCTTATATTTATCAAGGATAGCAGAACTTGTCAGAGATTTGGGATTGCATAGCTAGGCTTAAAAAGGCCCTTGTTGTCATTAGCCTAGTAAACACCTATGACCCTATGAACCTATATGCTGTTCCCCTCATAGACCTGACAACAGGCCAGATAAGGTAGTATGGACCCCAGCATGTTAGCAGGCATTCCAGAAGCTTAAAGGAGCTTTGGGAGGACCCCCCTATATTAGCCAGTCCAGACTACATCAAATAATTTGTTGTGTAGGTGGATGCTTCAAACCATGGGGTAGGGAATGTACTTAGCCAGATTTCCTCATAGGGAAAAGAGCACCCAGTGGTATATCTCAGCTGTAGACTCCAACCCGGGGAGGAATGTTATGCAGCTGTAGAAAAGGAATGTTTAGCCATAGTATGGGCACTGCAGAAACTTCAGCCTTGTCTGTATGAAGGAAATTCACTGTAGTTACAGACCACAATCCCTTAACATGGCTATATATATGCTAACCAGCAAAATGCCAAGTTATTAAGGTGGAGCTTAGGATTTGAACTCTGGTTTACTATAAATATATATTTAGCATTTTTTTGTTCTTTTATTATTTATTATTAAATATGTTTAAAGTTTTCATTGTGGCTGGTCCTTTTAGAAAATATTTAAGCTTTTAGAGTATTTGCACATATGTATTCCGTGATAAATCCTGGAAGTCATGCAGTTTGGTCAACATAACCATTTGTATTATTATTAACTTCACTAAGCATAATTGGATACCCTTTTAAGAGCCTTATAGTAACTGACTGATGGCAGTGAATCTACCTTATAGTCTGGGTGAAGTTGGTAGAATGGGTAATCTGTGCCAGCCTTTCCAAGTGTGTGTGTGTGTGTGTGTGTGTGTGTGTGTGTGTGTGTGTGTGTCTGTGTGTGTGTATGTGTGTGCGAAAATTAAATCTCAACGAGTGTGTGTGTCAGTTACTTGGGGCAGGGACATGAACCACTGGTTTCACAGTACCAGTGGGGAGCCTTATTGGGGACCTGGGGAGGGGCAGATAGAGACACTTAGACCCTGTTCTGAGTGTGTGCCCTGTGTGCACTTATGGAAAATTTTGCTTGATGCAGAGAGGACTGCACTTGGAAATACTGAATGTATCCATTTGTATTCCAAGTGCACATCCTTCTCCAGTGTCAGTGATTGGGATTCAGGCACCTTGATTACTGGCCCAGCATGGGGACATCACAAAAGGATTCTAAAAGGGAAATGCATAAATGGCGAAGATGAAAAAAATACAAAGTAGGACAAGGTAGGGAGCCAAGTACTAATCAAGAATTCTTTAAAGGTCCCATTCTGCCACTTTACCATACTTCTAATATATAACTGAACAGATGATTTCTTCAGAACAAATAGAAGGACCTAAAAAATCTTCAATTAACACTGGAAGGATAGAACAAAGTAATTCCGAATTTATTTTGGGGTTAAACCTAAGATAGAAGGAGTATATGGATAAATGTTTTACTTAGAAAGTATTTCTCCTGCCATTTTACTTGCTGGAAAGTAGGTCATTAAGTGGTAAAACTACCACTATCAGACTATCAGACTGTTTGCTTCCCTTTTGTGATCATTTTTTTAGCTTTGTGAATTTTTTGACACATTGATATTTTGAAATGTTGGTATCAATCTCCTGTGTTTCAATACTTATGCATTTCAATAGATCAAAACACACACATACACATACACACACACACACACACACACACACACACACACACACACACACACACACACACACACACACACACACACTCACTTACGGGTTCTGTTAGTCTGATCGCAGGGAGTTTGGTTGGCATCTATTTAATCAACCATATTTGGTAGACTATACAGACAGCTGACAGGTGTGCGAGATCTACAATCCCCCAGGTAGGGGAAAATTCACTTTCCACAGGGATTGTGCACACTCAGAGTTAGTGCATATAGTTAGTGGGAGGGAGCAGCCCATCATATGCTGTCTATGTTTTCTTTTTTTTTTTTCTGAAGTTATATTTGCATATGCGGAGAAGCATCCTTGGCACAGGTGCACTATGAAGTTGACATTTCTGTTGTTGATGTAGAGTGATTTACCTTCAGGATGGCAACATTCATATAAGCTGACCAACTGAAGGTAAATCATATAAGTCTGTGTGTGTGTGTGTGTGTGTGTATATGTATATATACATATATATATATATATATATATATATATGTGTGTGTATAAAAATATTCAGACAAACATGCACACATATACTCAGACACCCATGCACATATGCATGCTCACATACACACACACTCAATACATATATTCAGACACCCACAGACACATGCACTATCACACACGCATTACACACATACTCACTTCTAAACATTGATAAACAAACCTCAGAACACTCACTCACTGTTAAGAAAGCAGCCATTCTCTCTCCAACACACGTGTTTCAGCACACACACACACACACACACACACACACACACACACACACACACACACACACACACACACACACACACACGTCTGTGCTCTACTTACCAGTACAGTGACTGTTCCCATAGGAGAGAATGGGTGAATGCCGTCAAAAGGTGGCATTCATTTTTTTGTCATTGATGAAACAGTAACTCAACACAAAGATCCTCTAAATCACTCTGCCAAGTTAGTCAGGAGCTGTGGTCATTTCTGGTGGAGGCCACATGTCTAATTAGCATTAGCTTGTTCCTTGGACTGCAACATTAACATGCTGCTTCCCCTGTAAAACCACTCTCCACTCCACAGCCACCAACAAGGGAAACCTGCAGTGGGAGAGTGATCTCCACATGAGAAAGGCTAAACATGATGTGAAAACCTTTGGGATTAAAGCTTCTACATTAAGGGAAGCCTAGAATATGATAACCAGAGTGACTCATTGAGGTATGATGGAAACAAGGCCAATGAATTAATAATCCAGAGCTTCTCCTTTGTAAAACATGTTGCTTTTGTGTGAGAGAAAGAGAGGCACTTACAACCCTACCTATACAAGTGAAAGTAAAAATTACAGAAAGGTCAGGGTATGTCTAAGTAAGGCACTCTAGTTCCTAGCATCTCAGGTCATTATAATGTAAAGCCATCCTTTGTTTTAAAGATCATGATGCCTATTCCATGGTGAAGGCTCCACATGTGCAGACCACCATGTAAATCACCCAGATAAAACTACTTGTTAGCAAACATTTAGCAGTCAACTGAAATTAAAGTTCTGTCTGTTGAATGTCTTTCAAATGAAATGAAAACAAAATGAAGCCTTCAAAATTGAAATAGACATTGTTGGTCTTGTTGTAAACTTAGTTGTTTACAAAGCCACTGATTCAAAACTTTCTGACTTTTCAAACAGTACTGAACAAACTATTAAGTGTCTGAAATTAAAATTACTTTTATAAGCTTTTTCAACCTGATGCCCCATTTAAATAATCTATTTCACTTATTTATATGGACAAGAGATGTCTACTGCAAACATATTGTTAAATGGACAGAATGAGTTGCATCTGTTCCAACCAGAGTTAACAATATGCTGGACTTATTATTTGCCTTAACATATCATACAGGCTCACATTAGTTGAAAGCACTCCTCTTCTTCCATTTGTAATGGTCATGTGGCTTTGGTCTATAAAATTAAACATCAAAGATTGCCCATTGCACTATCAAAAGATAACAAAAAATTATTAAACTTACCAAGAGCTCTGGTGGTGCAAATGTTATTCTGGATTTATAGGTCTAGAGCACATACATTTGTATCATTAAAAATTATGAAAAAATTGAAAGCATTGATAAATAAAAGAGAGGTATTACGTAGAAAGGTCAAAGCACAAATAAATAAGAAAAATAAATTCTATAACACTAGATGAGGGCAAAAATATGTATATAAAAATACAGAGAATTGTGTAAGGTAATAAAAATAACATCTAACAATTCACAGCAAATAAGGAAAGAACATTGGCCTAAGAGTATAACCAGATCTGCAATTTTAAGTATATTAAGAAAGAAAAAAAATCTTTAGATTGTTCTTCTGTGGTGCAATATAATGACAAGCTTAGTCACGACCTACAGAAAAGTTTAAGGCATGCAGTCAGTATCTAAAAAACATCCTTGGGACTAATCAGTCACAATGCAATTGTATGGTTACTGCTATCCAAAACGTGGACAACACTGACGCTTTAAAATCAAGAATATGTTTGACAAATTAAAAGCATATAAATTATCTGATTTTAATAAAATTAGCAACAAAGATCTGAGAGCCTTACCTGATTAGCTCTGTGGACCTTTAGCTATGATATGTTAAAAGTGCTAAAATAATACTAGCATTCAACTTGATTAGAGGAAGGCAATCATTAATTTTAATTTTAAAATAAGGACAGTCCCTCAAGTTTGTAAAGCATAGATCTATTGGTATTTTATCCTACCTGAGAAAATAATGGAGAAATAAGTACTGGGTTTACAGGTTTACTTGAGGACAACTTCATGAGGCTTTAATATATAAATATCTAATAGTTTGTTTCTAGTTCAGGGAAATTAGCTCTTTGCAATTTACATTTTACTAACAATGTTTCAGTGACTTTCAAAAAGGGCTAATAAGTAGATGTTGTGTATGCAGATTTGTCATGTCTTTGATGTAGGATCACAATAAATTAATTTCAAAATTAGCAAGATTTGTTTTAGAGGGCACCTAATTGAATGGATTCAGTCTTGGATATATGACACCAAAGACGGATGATCTTAATTTATACTTATATAATCTGGGTAGAGGATGTCCACACGATTCACTCCTGAGGCCATACTTATTTAATCTATACTTGTATCTTAGCTTTGCTAATGATATTAAAGTGGGTTAAATAATTAATGCACCTGATATAAGCTGTGTATAGGCTACATAAGATCATTGTACGTATTGGTTTAGAGATAAGATGAATATAAATGTTTGCAAAACCAAATATATGAGTTTTGGAATAAATATGTATATTTATTATATTAAGAGTATTAAAATTGATAAAGTTTCTTTCTTTAAAGGTCTTAGGTGAAAGTATCAGACAAATTATCTTCTAAATATCGCATAAATGCTATTTATTAATAGAATTTAAAATTAGCTGGCTTCATAACTAGATATGTCAAGTCAAAGAGTAATAATGTTCTTGTACGTCTGTGGAATATCCTAGCCAGACCCAACATGGAATATGCCATACAAGTCTGGAATCTTTCTAGACCTAAACACACTAATGTGTAGGAACAAATAAAGAAAAGATTTGCTAAGAGAATTAAAGGTCTATTACAATCTTCATATCCCACCTTTATTATGAATCATATGGCATGCTCTTTAGCATTACAGCAAAGGATACTTATATACAGCTTTTTCTTTGGGTTCCAAGCAACAGAAGCATGTCATTATGATTGATAGAAAGACACCTTATCTCTAAATAGCATATGGCCACAGTGTGTCCTACATGAGGTATAAACAGTTTCTCAACCCTTTGCCTTATGTAAACTCGATCAGATTGTATCTTATTGAGTACAGTTCCATGAATTTTAACTCAATTATTTTTTGCAAGTGAATATCACTGCTGGAAAGTTTTCTGTTAGTGTGCAGGTAGTGATTTGAGATGTTTTGGGCTTTTCAAAATTTTTCTACGGTTATGTGGGCATGAAGTTGGTATATATGTAGAAGATGTTTTTACATGGGCCCTGCAAAAAACGTTTTTATCGTCATTTAATAGTATCACCTGTATGGTGCTTCAATTGGCTGCAATTCAATGAAAAAGTAGCAGAATTGGTACATACCTCACTTTTATGCATGGCATAAGGGTTTTAGGAATCTAATAATTTCACCTTTGAATGAAACTTTTTTGTTTTATCAGTAAAAAAACACCAAAAAGTAAAACTTGTAAGAGAAAAACTATAAAATAAAAACAAGTATAAAAGGCAGAGAACTCTTTATTTAACATAAGGTAAGCACTTTCATGGATAAAACCACTTCATCAGACTGTTACAACTAAATATAAAAACACTCCATATATAATAAACTAAAAACTGAATCCACCAATGAATACACTCAGTGCATATCACATGTTCATTTCCTATTAGCAACCACCGGTGGTCTCCTTCTCTTTAACTTAGGTCTTAAAGAGTCTCTCATTAAGTCCACCTTCCTTGTCTGTTTGTAAATTTAACATCCAAGTCAATTCCCCATCTTTAGTTGCATTAATAATATCCCCTATCCTACCCACATCCTTTATTAATTCCACAACTTAAATTTGAAAGTATGTTTACTAGATGTCTGTGGGACGTGTTGGGCCAGGGAATTTATAGCATTCAGTTGTCTCATATCTCTGACATGCTGTCTCATCCTTTCCATCAATGTGCGATTCATTTTCTCTATATAAAATGTATAACATGGGGAACACTGTGTTATGTACACTAAGTGCTTAGATCTACATGTCGCTTTCATCTGAAATTCATATTTTTTACCTATCTAGGATGAATAAAAGTATTATTTGTATTTATCATTCCACAAAAACTACAACTCTTACATAGGAACGTGCCCTTCCTACCCACCTCCCCATGTTCCTTCTTACCATAACACAACAGGCTTTTCAAAGAACTCCTATTCCTAAAAGTAAATTTAGGACATGAGCCTATGATACTATTCACTTCTTGGTCTGATGTTAAAATATGCCACTTCTTCCTTATCACAATTTTCAGCTATATTGTTTGAATATGATAGACGAACACTGGGAGATTTTCTCATACATTTGCCTGTTTCTTGCTCCCCCTGCATATAAGGTGCTGAAAAATAAGGGGCTGCTGAAGTATCTCTTAACCTCATCACATGTTCTATTTGAGTCTGTATTTCATCATATTTATAGCCCCTCTCTATCAATTCCCTCCTCATAACTTCTACTTCTCCTGTAAACCAACGGTCATCATTATTCAAACGTGAAAGCCTTATCAATTGTCCCCGAATAATATTTCTATACACATGTGGTGGGTGTAGGCTATCCCAATGCAATATGTGGTTTCTATGGCATTCTTTCCTGTATCTAGTAGTTAGAATGCCCATAATCTCATCCTTAGATAAACCTATATCTAGAAACTAGATGTTCATTGCTGAGTAACCCATAGAAAACATAAGGAAGGAAGTGGTCTCATGTAAATAGTTAACAAACTGCTTCAAACCACATACATTCCCTCCCCACAAAATAAAAATATTGTCAACAAAACGACAATAAAATTTTATATCAGGTGGGTATTCGTTATTGGCTAATACATACAGGGACTCCCAGTGTGCTAAAACAGCATTAGCATAGCTGTTTGTACACGGAGTCCCCATAGTTACACCCACTTTTTGTCTGAAATATTTCTTAGAGAACATAAATATATTATTCTCTAAAATGTTTTCTGCAAATAAACACAATACATCTATCCTAGGTAGACTATAGGTACTATATGACAGGAGAAATCCCTTCAAATATTCCAACCCTACATCATTTGGGGCTAATTGATGAGGCATTCACATTTGAATAATGATGACGATCCTTATGTTAAAGAGTTCTCTGCCTTTTTATATTTGTTTTTATTTTATATTTTTTGTTTTATATTTTATTTTCCTAAGAACAGCATTAACTTGATTAGCTTTGATAACTCTACTCATAAACCTTCTGTAACTCCACTCTGTAATGGCAACTCCTATTTTTTTTTTGCCATGACTATATTGAGAAACTAGATTTAGATATTTCCATTTTATGTATATTTCCATTTTTATGGTATAAACAAACATACACTCGTCTAGAGGTCACAGTGTAAATCTTGCAAAACATTAATCTGTGGTAACCCAAGATGAATATTGCCTCCATTCCTAATCTGTTATAATTAATAACAAACAATAACATTACTCATTTTGTTAATCTTTAGTGCCCAAGAGCATTTTCAGTTAAAAATTGTAGAGCACTGAAACTTTTCATATTTCTCAGAAACAAAACACCATCTGATAATCTAATGGTAAACAGCTCTGCTGACATTTGTGTAAATATATAAAAGGTTAGCTTCCCTTTAGTGAAGCTGTGCTAGAATGCATTAGTAATCCCAAACTCTTAAGGTTTTCCCTTTATACAGGTTCCTAATATTGGTCACATAAAGAGGAAAAACTAATGGGACTGTGTTTCTGCATGATCTTCTAGTCTGGTTTCTCATGTACCCATATAAACTGCATTATTATATGATCCTACACTTCATTCTTATATTTATTTGTTAAAACCTTTCAAAAATGGTTTTGGATAACTCATACAATATACGCCTTTTAATCTCAAAGAGATACCAGTTTATTACATATTCAAAAATTGAACTGCTAGAGTTCACTTATGGTCAATAATGTCCATATTAACTTGGTTGACACTCTGTTTATATGATTTAAACATGATTGAAGATCTAAGCTGTTTTCATTGTATATTTACTTAATTATGCTGCCTGAATGGTGGCATTTTCTTTTTTTCTGCTCTTAGTACACTGATTAAATACCTGTTTTTTTATTTTGTTACTTGTTGCTTATTCTGTTGGATGTTTTCACACATGACTGGGTCAGATAAAAAGAAATACATACACTGAGGAAGACTGTAAATATCCAAACAACAATTGCATGTGACATTACATAAAATATGGTATGCTTACCAGCTTATTACATAACATTATTGATTTTACCCAACTATTTATGGTGCATCTAGGTTAATCCTGAACAATACGTATCTGTTGAAATAAGATAAATAGTTTCTAAAGTTGTAGCAATATCAATCTCTTTAAATTCTGCATTATGTTATAAAGGAAAATGAGGTTCACTTACTTTTATGGACATATGTATTTTATTTGCTGTTATACTTTTTTCTGTATTTTCTTTGGTATCTTTCATAGCATATTAGTTTTGAATTAGTTATACAGTTTGCTCCATATGATATTATAGACTTCCTTATTACTTCTGGCATCATTCCTTCTTATAAATATCTCTCTTTAACAACTTCTTTTCAGTTTGTTGTATCAGGTCATTCTCTATCTTTGCTGCAATATGCTTTAGTGTAGTTGTGCAGGTTATCCTCCTTACTTATTACAATTGTTCTTACAATTGTTTTCTCTTTATGTATCAACGGTTCCTTATATTGTTGTGTGTTATTTTGCCATCCACTCTTGTTAATAAAATGCCTAAGATATTGTTTTCTCTTATTAGCCTTTTATATAAGATGGATTTAATTGTCTTTCATCTACTTGTTGAATGGAACTGAACTGGTTTGCCAAGACCAGATTACCTTAGGCTGATTGAGAGGTTATGTCAACAGAGTATAATTTCCCTGGATTCTGTTTCAGAATATTATCTCAACTTAGTTCTACCACATATAATAACAAAAAGACCAACAACACTAATGGCATCTTTGTCTTGTCTCATCTCTTATTAGAGCACTCAGAAATAGATGCATGGTTCATTATCAGCATGCTAACAAAAGGATACCCATTGTATATACAATATGCTAGTCTGTAGGCATAATAATCAGCATGGTTTTATCAGGACATCACACCAAACAACAAACTTATTTAAAAAGTGTAACAAACAAAAAGCTTAGAAACCGGACCACCAGGAAGCACAACAAAGCACAGCAAAGTTCAACAAAGTTCAGCAAAGTTACCAGTTGCAAATTTGATAAATCAGGTACCCTTCCTTGCTACAACTGTAGCTGCTGTGATGTTATTAATAAAAATAATATTTTTCAACATCCAGCTAGGAAGAACTATATATTCTCTGGTTCAGCAACATGTGTGACAATGAATATAATATACCTGGCTACCTGTAATAGATGTCAGGCATTTTATGTTGGAAAATCAACCAGAAAACTGAAGGAAAGAATAACTGAGCACCACTCAGAAATAAGAAGAAAGATTGATACTAATTCCCTGGCCAAGCATATTAATATATATGGCAATGCATATAAATTCTCTTTTAGGGTAATAGATAGAGTAAAAAAGGATATGCGAGGGGGAGATTTAAATAATAAGCTTGAGATGAAAGAATATCAATGCATAATATGCCTTTGTGCTGATGTACCACCGGGTTTAAATCAGACTATTTCTTTAAAACCCGTATTAAGGTATAAACAAATGTGTTTGAAATAGAGACTTATGCTTTTAAAACTATTGTTCTTAACTAGGATTTGATTGTTTGATTGAATAATTAATGGCTGTGTGATTTCTGATAGTATAAATATGGTCAGTATGTGTTCGTATTTTATACACTGATGAAGGGTTTGTTTGACCTGAGAGCTCTGTTTTATTAAACACTTGCTCAGTATCAGCATTGCTTGGTTTGTTTCATACTGCAACCAGTGCTGGTTCTACGAACTAAGCTTTGTTCTGCAACTGTTTGGCTTTTTTGAGAAAGGTCACTCATATGACCATGTTCTCACTATGTGGATCTTTTGACTGTCACACAAAGTGCATCAATACCTTAGTGAAATCTTAAACCAAGTATTGTCAAAACATGTGGTGCAAATTTGAACTGCAGTGTAGGGTCGTGATCAGCTCAGTTTGGAAGGTTTTGATGGAGGAGGGTCTGTTTGTGGCTGTGTACAAGAAAGGTTTTTCCAGTTCCTAGAAGTGCCAAAATCTGTGCTGCTGCAGAGGAATTTATTGTAATGACATGAAAGTACTCTAATACCTGTATTTTAGGTGATGCAGTGATGCTCGCCTAATAGTCAAGTAACTGTGTGACCCTGGTGTTAAAATATACTAACACGAAAGTTCAAGTAAGAAAGACCCAGTTATAGTGATGCCTTTTCAAGCTGATTGTTGGTATAGATTTCATTGTTTCATTATTTTTGGCATTATCACTATTTCTGTTGCTGTGTGAATTGGATTCAGTGACTTAGCTTTAGAGACTTTGAATGTTGGGATATAATCGAAGATCTTAAGAAGAAACGAAGGGACGTTGAATGTTAGGATATAATCAAAGATCTTAGCAAGAAACTACTTATGGGCCTGATTTTTTACATGAGCATTTCCTTGTAAAACATAGCAGGAAGAGAACACAAACAAGAGAAATACATATATTTGTTTTCTTATAGTTTCCTTAAATAGCTCTTTCAGCTGGACAGGGCCATGTTTCAATGAATACTTTACGAAAACGAACTCACTTTACAAATATGTATATGTACTTACAACACATTACACAGTGCACATTTATTGAGTAACTGTAGGAACACTGCTATTAGGCACTGACTCACAAAACACAAATACGTATTGATATGTAACTTGTGAATTTCTTATATTGTGTAAACCATTTCTAGTTACAGAATTACGCCATCATTTCAATTATGCAATAAAAATTACTTAATATTCAAAAGCATTCATGCTTTTATTGTAAATTGAGCATACTTACACCAACAGGTCAGGTGGCTGCAGCTATTAAAAGCACCATCTTCTTCCCTCTGCAAAGTGGAGAAAAGAAAGGGAGCAGCTAACAGAGTGGAATACTGCCCTCCAGCCTCAAAAGGCACACATACCCACAGACACACACATACGCACACACACACACACACACACACACACACACACACACACACACACACACACACACACACACACACACACACACACACATAAATCAGAGTACAGAAAGTTATAAAATACTTACAAATCACAGCTGGAATGCCAGGATTCCACAGGTGTCCTCCCTTAAACAGTACAGCAGCTGCACAATCCTGGTTCCTTAAAAACATCCCTGCACAAAACTGCATTTTTTTTATAATACATGGCATAAGCGTAAGTACATTCCCTGGGATTCAGCAAGCAGCCGTGCAGGAATAACTTATTCCTGCATGGTAGGGACCATTCCTGTTCAGCATGGCAGTGTGCCATGCATATTTATGAAGGCACGCTGCCATGCTCTAAAACGGACATGGTTCCATGTACGAGCACAGGGGGTCTGTCAGAGAGCAGAGCTCTCACAATACACAAGCCCCCTGCACTCCAGAATTGCCTTTTGCCAATTAAAAATGAGTGAGAATGCTTGTAACACTCCCAACCCATCAGGAAAACAAAAAACCTGTGGTCAAAGGCATAAGGGACAATCGTCCCTACCAAGCATACCTCTCAACTGTACAGATTTTAGCAGAATGCACAGATGTTTGCCTCATATTTTTGGTGTGTTCCCCCTAAAATGTGTACCTTTCTGGCAAATAGCTGAGGACTGAAGTCGTTAAATAATGACAAAACATTTGAGTTTAAGACTCCACACATCTGTCAGAAAATTCATGCTAATGTAAAACCTATTATTCTATCAACTTTTTAAGTTTGTAAGAGCAATATTTAAAATCTGTCCCTGTTTGTCCCCCCATCATTGTAGGATTTGTCCAGATATTTTGCTCTAAGAGGTTGAGAGGTATGCTACCAAGCCAAAAGTTATTAGGATAACACAGGTAGCATAAGCACATAGCACACACCTCCCAACCCATCAGAGTAAGGAATGTGGACAAAGCCAAAAGGGACAATTGTCCTACAAAGCAGACAGTTAATAAAATAACAGGTTTAGCATTAGCAGGGATATTCTGAAGGGTATAGATAAAATAACACAACAAAACTTTTTCTTTTATAAATGCGATAAAGTTTAAGCATAGCTGCACGGGTGTGCCTATTGCTTAGCTACGCTCAGTCCAGCTTAAACAGCACAAGAGGTTAAATAGCAAGAGACATCCAACCTAAACAGTATTGCAATAGTGTAGTGGTTAGAGCGTACGCTTTGTGAGCAACTATCCCCACTATAAGCAATTCACATTGTGAAAGCAGTACATAAACATTTTTTTAGTATTACCTGCTAAATAACATATATTTGTTAACCGGAGTACTGCATTAGGACCAGATGTGAGGTGTCAGTTTAATAAAGTTGCGAAATTTCCATATAAACACAAGTGCCCCATACAGAATAGTCACTCATGAATAAATGTAATGAAAGCACATTGGGGGATGTCAGGGGCAGTAAACACATTTATAATATACTTGAACAAAAAAATACAGTTCCAAAAGAACTCTCGAGTATAGCAGTATAAAGTAGCTAAAATTATCTGTAAGTAAACTGCAGATGAATACTAATAAGCGCCTTAAAAGTAAATTTATTTGAGTGCGCTTTCGTCTAAAGTAACAAGACTTCATCAGAAACATTTAAATGACAAAACATCACCCAATTCATCCTAACTATTTGTTAGATGTCCTTCACCTGGGAACCATAAGTCAGTACCATAGATTGTGTGTAATTTTGTTTATTACTGTCCCCAATTTGTTCAACTTCATTTTTTAACTCTCAATAGGTTTCCCCAATAGGGGTACATATTTCTTACCCCATTCATTTAAAACTCCTTCACTAACAGAGTGTAACAGAAAAGTTGGGTAGCCTCTTTCCATAAAAAGATGAACTAAGTAAGCTATCTCGATCTTACAAGTCTCTTCAGAAGAGCACATTCTTGCTATCCTGACCATTTGGCCCTTTACAATATTTTTCTTGGTATGTCCTAGGTGACAACTGTTATATTCCAGGTAATCATTCAAGAATGTAGGTTTCCTATATATTCTCGACATAAAACATGCCCTAATAGGGTCAACAGAAATAGTTACATCCAAATAATTTATAGATTTGTTATCGTAGGTACCAGTAAATTTGAAATAATCAGTAACGGTATTGATATGTCAAAAATTCATTTACTGCTTCTTCCCCCCTCCATAAAATAAAAATGTCATCTAAAAACCAGAGGTAGGTCCACCATTTACCTACGAATTTACTATGGAATATATAAAGTTTCTCCCAGGAGTACATAACGAGGTTCGCAAAAAGGGGTGCACAGCTGATACCCATGACAACCCCTTTAGTCTGTTTGTAATATTCCCCCTCGAATATAAAGAAATTATTCTTTAAAATAGTTTCCATAAGGACCATTACAAAATTAAGTAAAGTGTTACTCAAATTGCAAACGTCCAATAAAGCTTCAGGGAATAGGTTCAAACCCACACTGTGGGGGATAGAAGTAAATAAGTCAACTACATCAGTAGTAGAAAAAACATTTTCTTCATTGTAATATTCTTCCCTAATTTTACCTAGGAAGTCCCATGAGTCTTGTAATATATAATTTATGTTCTTTAGGCTCCCCCGGACTATTTTTTCTACAAAAATCCCCATTGGGTAAGTCATGCTGTTCTCTGAACTTATAATCAATCTGTATGGGGGGGGGTCAGTAATATTTTTGTGGGTTTTTGGAATACCAAACATGATGGCTATTCTAGGATGTTCATTGTACAAGAATTGAAAAATGTCTTCATTAATTGCACCCTGGAATAGTGAGTCTTCCAGAACTAACTGAATCTTCTTTTGAGCTACATTTATTTCATTAACAGAAGAAATCTCATACTTGTCATAATTTTAGATGACATTTTTATTTTATGGAGGGGGGGAAGAAGCAGTAAATGAATTTTTGACTTATATCAATACTGTTACTGACTATTTCAAATTTACTGGCACCTACGATAACAAATCTATAAATTATTTGGATGTAACTATTTCTGTTGACCCTATTAGGGCATGTTTTATGTCGAGAATATATAGGAAACCTACATTCTCGAATGATTACCTGGAATATAACAGTTGTCACCCAGGACATACCAAGAAAAATATTGTAAAGGGCCAAATGGTCAGGATAGCAAGAATGTGCTCTTCTGAAGAGACTTGTAAGAACAAGATAGCTTACTTAGTTCATCTTTTTATGGAAAGAGGTTACCCAACTTCTCTGTTACACTCTATTAGTGAAGGAGTTTTAAGTGAATGGGGTAAGAAATATGTACCCCTATTGGGGAAACCTACTGAGAGTTCAAAAAATGAAGTTGAACAAATTAGGGACAGTAATAAACAAAATTACACACAATCTATGGTACTGACTTATGGTTCCCAGGTGAAGGACATCCAACAAATAGGAGAAATTGGGTGATGTTTAAGAGTGAAGAAAGTTTAATGGATGTTGTGGGAAAAAATACTTGTTTTGTGTTCAAAACTAGTAACAATCTTAAATATTTACTAGAACATCCCATAAAGACAAATGATATATACAGGGGAACTAGGAGATGTGGTTCTTGTGCTTACTGTTCATATATTTTAAATGTTGATTGGGTGGAGATAGGGACACCTAAGAGGAAAGTATATTTGAAGAGAGGCTCATGTGGTTCTTAACAGCTAGTCTATCTTTCTGTCTGTCAGAGCTGTCAGCAGTTTTACATTGGGAAAACTGAGAGAGCTCTGCGCAGACGGATATATGAACATCTTTACGCTATTAGATGTGAGGACGAAAGCAATGCTCTTTATAAACATTTCAGGAATAATAACTCCTGTAAAACCTTCCACTTTGGTATTTTGGAGAACCTAGGTAATGACCACAGGGGAGGTGATTGTTAAAATAGGTTGGAAAGGGAAAAGTTAAAGTGGCAAATAAGACTGAACTCCACCCATTTTCCAGGTATAAATGAAACATGTAGTATTATGCCTGTTTTAAAATACCATTCATTTAAGTTGTAAAATATTTTTAATTATGCTTTTTTAATAATTTTTTTTCATACAATGTTTATATTAATGTACAATTTTTTCTAAAAGTTTTTAACTAATGGCTTAGTAAAGTTTATATTAAATATATTAGGTAGTATTTTAAATAGTAAAGAATAGATGTTTAAAAGGGTAATTTTAAATGGATGAACTGTGAACAGTAGAAATGTTTCTTTAAATAATGAGAGGGAAGTATTTTCATTGATTGGCAATTATTCAATCTGTTGTAAGATATAAAAGCACTACTGGTTTTGTCATTTAAATGTTTCTTATGAAGTCTTGTTACTTTAGATGAAAACGTGCTCAAATAAATTTACTTTTAAGGCACTTATTAGTGTTCATCTACAGTTTACTTACAACTAATTTTAGTTACTTTATACTGCTACACTCGAGCGTTCCTTTGGAACTGTATTTTTTTGTTCAACTTGGTTGGTAGCAGTTCCTGTGTTTTCTTTTTACATTTATAATATATAATGAATGATGAATCAATGCCATACAGCAGATAGTTTATAAAATGAAAAATAAGCAATTCTAAGCATTGCACAGCTCTGCTTACCAGGTGTAAGCATTGTGTAAATATGACTGCTAAGCAATGAGTAGTCCAGCTAAGTGGATTTGCCCATTGGTAAGCAGTGCTGAACCTGTCCCTTTAAGCAATGCCAACCTTAGCTAAGCAGGCTTCCCCGTAGCTTAGCTTAGCTCAGCATATTCAAAACCATCCAATCATGGCAAAGGGCAGAAAATTGGCCATATTTAAATCCACAGGTGGGAATACAACTCATAACTGGTTGCAGCTTCCCACTGTAGGCAGGATGGCAGGAGTTGGAGAGGGATTGCACTTCCGGGTGCAGAGCTGCGGCATACAGGAGTGGAAGGTCATGGTAGGACTCCTAGTAAAAAACCATGAGAGACTGCTGCAGAGTCAGTACCAGGGCTCCCAATATAAAGCGGAAGCCAGGGACCATGTCGCCCATGATCTCACCAGTGCCACTGGTATCCCTCGGACTGGTGAGCAGGTCAGGCACAACTATGCTGACTTGAAGGGGAGAAAGATGGAGGTCTTCGACGAGTGGTTCCAAGAAGCAAGGAAGAGGGGTGATGTTCCAGCAGTGTGTAAGTAGTCATACCATTATTGTTTACTAAAGTCCGGCATGTGTATGTAATGGCTAGGTATGCCTAAATATGTCTCTATTTCCTTTACAGCTGCAGCTGAGCAGGCTGTGAATCAGGAAGCTCATGCTAGCAGGCTGCAAAGGCTGCATCACGAGGCTGGTGAGTAACAATCCTGCTTGTAGTAGTCATACCAAATAAATATAAATTAGTAGAAATTCATCTGGCAGTATAAAATTGTTGTATGGGTTGTACTGAATAAACCAGACAATATGACAGTAATAGTCCCATACAGGTCATATTTAAATAAAGCTGTAACTGCCTGGCAATAAAGCTCTAAATCCTGGACTGGTTGTGTTTACTCTGGTATCGTATGGCATTTATTGTTGCATTCTCTGAAAAGTAATGTATTAACCACTGTTACCCACACTGTGCTACATAAAAAATGTCTAGGAATGACTGTATAAGACTGTTGCAAGTACAAGATCACATTGTACAACCAAGAGGGACTTAGACAGAAAACACTGAAGAGATAGACAGCAATATCCAAATAGCACACTCTACTGTGACTTAAATTGTTGTATTTTTGCAGACACAGGCATGGTTCAAATCCTGGGAGTGGTAGTAAGCTGTATGCATAATCATGCCTCTCAGCTGAACAGATTTTTCAGAATGTCCATATAATTAGCTCATATGTTCTGCCTGTTCCTTTGTCCCCCTGGCAAATCAATAGGATGATCTCAGAATTGTAGTCACAAAATAATGACATACATTTGATTTTCAGCATCAAAACCTTCAGAAAATGTATATTAAAACAAATCCTGTCACTCATGCAACTCTTCAAGTTTGACGGCAATATTCAAAACATGTCCCTATTTGTACCCCCATGTTGTCAAGCTTTGTCCAGAGTGTGTGCATTAAGAGATTGAGAGGTATGTGCATAATATTAACTGGAATCTGAGAATATGTGTAGAAATAGTCAGGTAGTGTTAACAAGCATTCCCTCCACAGGTCTGTTAGATAAGAAAACTGTGCCTGCCAATAAAGATTTAAATATTTAAATCCTGGACTGGTAGTGTTTATCTAGTATAGTATGGCCTGACATGCAGCATTCAGTAACATCTGATATCAGAAAAGTACTGTTGTGTCAACCACTGTTTCTCACACTGTGCTACATAAAAATATGTATAGGAATGTATGTGTAAGACTGTTGTAATTACAAGGTCAGATTATACAACCAAGAGAGACTTAGATAGAAAACATAGAAGAGATAAACAGCAATATCCAAATACCACACTCTTCTGTAACGTAACTTGTTGTATTATTAGCAGACACAGCCATGGTTTGAATCCTGGGAGTGGTAGTAAGCTGTAAGCATAATCATACCTCTCAACTGTACAGATTTTTCAGAATACCCAGATAATTGGCTCATATTTTCTGCCTGTTCCTCTGTTCCCCTGAAAAATTAGTGGGATGATCTCAGAATTGTTGTCACAAAATAATGAAATACGTGTGATTATCCGACCTCAAAACCTTCAGAAAATGTATATTAAAACAAATCCTGTCCCTCATGCAACTCTCCAAGCTTATGACAGCACTATTCAAAACATGTCCCTATTTGTACCCCTATGCTGTCAAGATTTGTCCAGAGTGTGTGCATTAAGAGATTGAGAGGTATGTGCATAATATTAGTTTTGAATCTGGGAATATTTGTAGAAACAGTCAGGTAGTGTTAACAAACATTCTCTCCACAGGTCTACCAGATAAGAGATGTAAGAATTTAGCTATAAGACAGTTGAAGTATACACTGTGTACAAACATACCACTGCCCAAATCAAGGCCATAGGGTATTGTAATAATACTTGTACCTTAATAATTAGAACAATGCTCAAAGTTGTGAGTACTACAAGGATATACAAGTTGTTAATTGACTTCTCCCCTCCACACCATATCTGCAACAATAATCTAAATGCACAAATCAATGGGTATGTTTACACCAAACCTACTATTGGGACATGTATCCTATCGTTCAATAAATATTGAAATGTGTTTCTATTAATGTTCCATGTTGAAATACTATCATTGGTGGCCTGTTGCTATCATTGTAACCTGCATGCCATTGTAATGGTCACTGTGGTTCCATATATGCATGTGTTCTGTTTGCTATGCAACTGTTCCAAATCTGGTGTTTTGGGTTAATGGGAATATATATGCATACTGTTATAACTAATCTTGGATTGTGTTGACTATTACTAACCCACATATGTTTTAAAACTGCAACACCATACCACATATGGGAAGGCCTGTCCCAGTGGACCCGCCTCTCCCACCTCATCTGGCCATGGCACCGGGCCCCAGCATGCCTGGGACCCACCCGGGGACCTCCTCGTCTGCTGTCCTGCATCACCTTTGGTTGGAATCAACTCAATGGATGGGGCTCATCCCCCCCTGGGAGCGGGCACAGACAGGATCCTGTCACCCAAAGTCAGGTCTGGGGATTGGTGTGTAACAAGCTCCGAAGGGAATTTGGAGATCTGCTGTGTCAGCTTCAGGGCCATATGGTGCATTTAGAGGGCCAGCCTGCCCCTCCTGCTCAGCCCCCAGCACAGCCATCTTCGGGGTCATGAAGGTGCAGTGGTGACTGTCCATGGGTGGGGACCTCAGTCCCACTGTTTCCATTTGGGGGCTCATGAGCTTCCGATTTCCAAACACCCCTCCCGATCCAAGGTGTTTACCCCCCACATGTCATATATCACTTCTTTATACTGTCTTGTCTGTCTTTCTACTCAACATACCTCCCAAAATATACCTACTATCCTTCCCCAACATCCCACTCTCACCTTAAAAAAAGGGGCAATCTGTTCCCCCCAAAAAATTTCAGCCCATACATAGCTGTCTATTTTGCACATGTGTCCACTAGACACATGTAATCTGGTCTAACTGACTTCACAACACATTATTGTTGTCCTCACCCCTCTCTCAGGGGTTTGAATGTCCAAATCTACCTCCAAATTCAGTACATATGCACAGTTGATGTAGGAGAAATGGACAGCTATAGACCTTCCCTACACCCGTCCTGCATATCCCTAGCTACTTTCCCTATTGTTTTTCCCTCTGCGTGCCCCCTTTTCCACCACTTTCCTATCATCCCTTTTTTTCCTTTTAAAGAAATTAGTGCGGGGTAAGTGGGAGTAAGCACTTTTAAGCAGTAGTAAGTGGGTTTAAGCCTGTTTGTGCGGTGGCAAGCAATGGCTACAGAGATTAAGCATTGTCAGGCTGTCTGTAAGTATATTTAACCGGACGTTATCTTTGCTTACCATCACGCAAACCCATACAAACCCAATTACAACTCCTTAAAAGTGCCTTAATCACTCTGTAGCCAACAGCCCTTGCTGTGCCCAGCAATAACATAATCAGCTCTTGCAAGTCTCGACCCCAGGACCCTGCACACCAAAGCCACAGTGATTTACCACTAAGACGTTTGAGCTGTACATAAATGTGATGTTTTCTCAAACATATCATGCAGCACAGTCATTCAACAGTAAGGAAAATGTATTTATATATATAGATGCATGTATGTATATGTGGATTCACTTTGGAATCTCAAAATAATGAAATGTCAAATTTCAGTATCTTGAGACCAAAGTGTCAAATCTGCAGATGTGCGAAACTGCAGAATATCAAAGCTGGAAATGTCGAACCCGCGGTACTGATGGCACATTAGGTGAGTGTTCTTTTTAAGGGTTTTGGGAAGGTTTTATGTGTTTGTGAGTGTGTCGGGGAGTGTTAGGTGTGGGTTAGGGTGTGTAGGTGAGAGTGTTAGTGTGTCAGTGTTGAGAGTGGTGGTGTTTGTATTTGTGTGATGCGTGTTTCTTGCGAGGGGTGTGTGGAATGTATGTTGGTGGGTTTTGTGTGTGTTGGTGTTTAGTGCGACCTCAGAGTTAGTATATATAAGTAAGGGGTGTGTGGGGGTGCAGCTCCCCCACATGGGGGGTGCAGGGGGCTTGTCCCCTGCATATAGTAAGGGTAGGTGTATGTGTTTGTTTGGATGTGTGTGTGTGTGTGTCTGTGTGTGTGTGTGTGTGTGTGTGTGTGTGTGTGTTGTATTTCTTTTTTGAAAATGTCAGAAGGCATGTGTATTTGTATTTGTATGTGTTGTGTAGTGTGTGCTGTGTATGCTCGAGATTTTGTGTTTCGCAGTTTTGTGGTTTCGGTAATATGGATTTTCGGCGTCATGGTCTCGAGATACTGAAATTCGATATTTCAGTATTTCGAGATTATGAAGTGAATCCGTATATAAATATATATATATATAAATTTATATATATATATATATATATATATATATATATATATATATATATATATATATATATATATATATATATATATATATATATATATATATACATATATATGTATGTGTGTGTGTGTGTGTGTGTGTGTCTATTGCATTTGCACATTGGATCCACACTCTCCCTGCAAAACATCTGACCAAAGGCACTGTTAATGGAGGTAAAGGGGCCCAAAATAGGGAGCTCTTATAATTATTGCCATTATCCCCTCCTCCACAGCTGAACAGATCTGCCTTGCAACACAATAACCAGTACATGCAAGTCTTAAACCCAGAACCCTGCACAACATAGCCACAACAAGATAACAGTAAGCCATCTCAGCTGTAAGATGTCAGGATGATATCTCTAACATATCATGCAGAACAGTCAGTCTACCATAGGGAATGTACAATGCGGAAGCAGTAAACATTCCAGTGATGCATATATGCACACACACACATATATACGTATACATATATATATATATATATCTATCTATATATATATATATATATATATATATATATATATATATATATATATATATATACACACATACATACACATATAAATATATAACTACTTATACATATGTATAAAAAAGAGTATATATAGAGGGTGCACAGCATATCAAACACCCATTATTCCTACAGTTGCCACCTTTTAAAATGGCCAGTGTTTGATTCTTTCCTACAAATGAGAATTATTGCATGAAATATATACCCACACACAATGCACAGGACATGACACCACGAACCAGTTTGCATACATAGAAATGTTTATTTGTGTACTGTTTCAGTTGTTTATGCCATTTATTATACCAGTTAGGTGTTTGAAATATATAATAACTGATTAATGCAACTCTCAAACCAAAACATATGATATAGTAATCTGAAAAAAATAACATACTTTGCTGTCCAGGCTAAGGCCTTCAAGTAGTACAACGGTAAAAAAAAAAAACACTTGCCTTGAAGATAAGAACCAATCAACACTTAATTATAGATGTAGTTCAGCAGCCTCCAATTACACTCTGTACTCAACCCCCAGGGGGAAAAGTATTAGTTGTCACGATGTAAATGTATCTATTACATAACACTGCTTAACTTAAAACTTCACTATCACACTGACAAGCAGAACTGTGTGTAAGACAGTAAGCTTTAGCCCACCACTGTTTCCATGGTGAAACTTATGAAAATGTACAGCCATATACCTTAATGTTTCTTACTACTGATATCCTTCACATGTTGTAACAGCCTAGATTAAAAACATTTAATACCCCTCCCCCATAAAAATGTCTTACAAGGGCATATAACAGTGTTCTCCATACACTGACCTCCAGACTATACAAGATCACATACGTTTTGTCCAGCTGTAGCCCTCATATATATGGACCCTACCCCACATTTTGTGTGGGAGTCCACAACATACTGGAATGATAACAGGAATGCCAACACTATATAATGACAGGCCATTACCTAGCAACCTCTTACTGCATGACATCTGGCAAAGTCTGGTATATAGGTGGAGGACAGAGGCTGGAACACAGGGCCATATTTGAAATATTGCTGTTATACACTGAGAAAGTTCTGGTGTTACAGGATTGGTTGCAACATACTCTTACTCAGGAATATGAAGTCAGAAACACAAATGGATGTTGCCATGTACTGATGGCAATCAACAGAGAGAATGCCTCTGATATGTCAGAGACAAGACCTGTGTGGTGAACACACAAAACATAACAGCCAATCCTCTGGCCATCATGTGGATGGGCCCTCAGTTGAGAGCTATGCAGACAGACTGCATTCCATGCAAAACTAGCATGTACACACAAACTCTGTAAAACTAGCAGTATTCAATGCATATAACAGCAATACTCACACACTCTCCATAGGTCTGGAACCTGGAGAACACAAATTGCCATCACCTGATCATGAGCATCACCTACAAAAGCCATGCTGCAAACTATTCAAATCAACTCGATCTATGTAGTGAAGAGAGAGAGAGAAAGAGAGAGAGAGATACAGAGAGAAAGAGAGAGAGAAATGAAAAAAATAAATAATACTAAAAAAATACTACAAAGAAAAAAAAAAACAAGGAAGATATCCAAGTAGTACACAGAAGAGAGCACAATAATAAAACAGGTATGTGAAACATGTCAGCGTGTAATTGAATGTAGTACTTGGTCTGTAATAATGGGATACATGATGTTGAAAGATGTATATGTGCCATCAAGACTTGCTGTAATGATGTCCTGCTGAACAACTGCTATGGACATAGCATCTGGCCCTGTGGGCAGTGGGCCATATCTGTCAACTGTGCAGATCTGCACAGAATGATAAGATTTAAGCCATCATAGTGTTTGTTCTGTTCCTCCAAACATGTATATTAGTCTGGCAAATAGCTGAAGGTGGAAGTAATGAAGTCATGATAGACACATGAGTTTCAGACCCCACTACCTTCAGAACAGTCGTAATGTCAAATGTATCATGCATAAACTTCATAGGTTTATAATAGGCATATCTATGATCTGTCCTTATATATATCCCCCCAATGGTAGGCTGTGTCCACATTTGACGCTCTGTTTCATAGCAAGGCAGAACAGTGCAGCTGTGGAGGAAGGAGGTTCAGAGTGTGGATCAGATGTCTGAATGCACTCCATACACACACACACACATATATATATATATATATATATATATATATATATATATATATATATATATATATATATGTATGTCCACATATATATATATATATATATATATATATATATATATATATATATATATATATATATACAGACACACACACACACACACACACACACACACACACACACACACACACACACACACACATATATATTCCGCAGTGGTGGTGCTGCGGTAGTGTTATCGCCTCACAGTAAGACGCTGTCCGGTTCGATTCTCAGTTAGAGTGTCTTCTGCGTGGAGACATGCGTGAATGGGCGTACCTTCGTTGAAGGTTGTGCGTCAGGCCTGGCAAGCCAGTACGTAAAAATCAACTGCCAATCATTAGCGGCCCGGAGTCCTGCTGTGGTGACCCCTAACCGGGAAAACAAAATATATATATATAATATATAAAATGTATATATTATATATATATATATATATATATGTATATATATATATATATATATATATATATATGTATATATATATATATATATATATATATATATAAATACATTTTCCCTAATGTTGAATGACTGTGCTGCATGATATGTTTGAGAAAACATCACACATATCTGCAGCTCAAATGACTTAGTGTTAAATTGCTGTGGATAAGGTGTGCAGGGTCCTGGGTTAGACACTTGCAAGGGCTGATAATTTATTTGCTTGCGAGAACAAGAGCTGTTGGATACAGAGTTATTAAGGTACCTGTAAGCAGTTGTAAGCGGGTGTGAAATGTACAGTTATGTATGGTGTGAAATTCATACTGGGAACAGATTGTCCTTTTTTTATTAAGGTGAGAGTGGGATGTTGGGGAAGGACAGTAGGTATATTTGTGGGGGTAGGTTGGGATGGAAGACAGACAAGACAGGCAAGACAGCATACAGGGGAAGTATATGACACATGTGGGGGTGAACACCTTGGATGGGGAGGGGTGTTTGGAAATGGAAACCCATGAGCCCCCAAATGGAAACAGTGGGACTGAGGTCCCCACCCATGGGCAGTCACCACTGCACCTTCACAGCCCTGAAAGTGGCTGTGCTGGGGTCTGAGCAGGAGGGGCAGGCTGACCCTCTAATTGCATCATGAGGGAATCACGCTGGTGTAGCAGATCTTCCAATTCTCTGCGGAGCTCCCTATGCACAAGTCCCTGGACCTGATTTCAGGTGACAGGATCCTGTCTGCGGGCGCTCCCAGTGGGGGGGTCAAGCACCATCCCCTGAGGTGGTTCCACCTGAAGATAGTGCAGGACCAGCAGATGAGGAGGTCCCAGGGTGGGTTTCAGATGTGCTGTGGCCTGGTGCCATGGCCAGATCAGGTAGGAAAGGTGAGTCTGCTGGAACAGCCTTCCCAAACATGCTATTGTGTTGCAGTTTTAGAACATATGTGGTTAGTAATAGTCAACACAATCCAGGATTAGTTATAACAGCATGCATAGATATTCCCATTAACCCAAAACACCAGGTTTGAAGCAGTTGCATAGCAAACAGAATACATGCATATATGGAACCACAGTGGCCATTACAATGGCATGCAGGTTACATTGTTAGCAACAGGGCACCAATGATAGTGTTTCAACATGGAACATGAATAGAAACACATTTCAATATTTGTTGTACAATAGGATATATGTCCCAACAGGGGTCTATATTAGAACACCGAAAATTTGAAATGTTGGGTGTTCTAATATTGACCCATTTTCAGTGAACGCTGAAAATATTGAAGCAACAGGAAAGCGAATTCCTTCCTAGGGAAAGAATTCGGTTGTCAGTTTCTGTTGCTTCGGTATTTTCAGTGCCCTGGTGGAAAGTTACAGGTTGGGTTCAGGTAAGTGTGCGATTGGGTGGACGTGTGGGTTAGGGCGGGTTAGGTGAGTTAGGGTTAGGGTGCGGGTGAGGTGACTGTGCAATAGTGACGGACCTTAGGGTTAGGGTTTGGGTTAAGGTAAGTGGATAGTTAGTGGTGTTTGTATAGTTTAGTGTAGGGTTAGGTGTTAGAGTTTAGGTGTATGTGTGTGGATTGCTGTTTGTTTGTGTGCTTGTGTTGTGTGTATGTGTTCTGGAACAGCAAATTTTTTCCCTAGGAAAAAATTTGCTGTTCTGAATGTTCGATGTTTTTTCTTTTCGATTGCTAGGGTTCAATATTAGAACACTCGATGTTCTGAATGTTCGGTGTTCTAATATAGACCCTCCCAACAGTAGGTTTGGTGTAAACATACCCATTGATTTGTGTGTTCAGATTATTACTGCAGATATGTTGGGGGGAGAGATGTCAATTAACAACTATTATATCCTTGCAGTATGAGGTCCTCAGAACTTTTTTTCCTGTTTATGTCGTCCAGGCACCATGTCCCTGGAGCATCTCCCTGCTTATACTCCACAGGAGAATGAAATAATAATCAACTACCTCATACATCACCATGAACCCTCTTTGGGCGTATGGCCCATGATCTGCAGGAGAGGACTGCCCTGTGGAATGAGCTAGTCCACAGGGTAAATGATGTCGGCCTGAATAACTGCAGTTATGAGCAGGTGCAACATCGTTGCACTAATCTCATCCATCACGCCTGTCAGCATGCTGCTGCAGTTAGGAGGGACCAGCTAGCCACAGGTAGGGGTCATGCCATCCAGCCCCCACTGACACATGCTGAGGAGCTCCTCACCAGCCTTGGGGAACCCGCCCACCAGCCAAGCCAGGAATGTGATGATAGCATAGTGGAGGTGGGTGCTATCCACACAATGGACAAGGAGTATGTAGGTAAGACCCTAGGGCACATTAGTAGACCGCTGTTGCTTATCCATCTTCATCTGTAAAGTATCTTCATGCATATGTCAGATAACATAGTCTGTTGCTGCAGTGTAGTAATGAACAGATGTGCATAATCTCTAGTGTTGTGGGTTTGTACTGTTGATGTACTGAAATGCTGCTCCCACCCTGTACCAATGCCACAGCTGTGGCTACTGACATTACATCCCTCACACAACTATGTAGGTCCCTCTGGTATACCTCTGGGGCAATAGCTTGTAGCTGGTGAGTATGGAGTTTTTTTATTCAGGTTTTCCAATACACTGGTCATGTTATGGCCATGGTATTTGCCATGCACACATTTAACACACCTACCCATAATGCATGCTGTACATGTTCATGTATTGTTGCTGTTAACTGTACTGCATCACAGTGGTCACCATGGTGGCATATCTGAAGGGTATGTAAGAGTCCTGCAGTATACCTAACAACCTGTCAGTGCAAGATGTGTGGACAGAGATGAACATAATGGTGGGAAAAAATGGCCCACAGTAGGAACATGTCTGAACCATTACCCTTATACAGTGGCTACAACAGTGTATACACAACTATTACAATGGCAACTGTTACAGATCTACACAACGGCATATCACAATACCACATTCCACACCTTTTACAACCTGTAATATGATCCTAACATGAGCAATGAATGTGTAATATGGAATTCTATGTTAGGACAACAAATATGGGGAATACATACCTTAAGAAACACTGGAAGCATATGTGTGCACACATTCCAAATAACATATTGTGAAAGCAGCTTTTGAGGTACTGACAGCATTCACTCTTCTTGAGTACGCACCTTCCATCAAGTACAGGGCCTCAATGTCACACCAAGTAATGGTCTGCTGTCCAAGAAGTATGTCCATGACATTTGCCCACTCACCTGCAACAGAGTCAGCCTGGCTTGCACACATCTTACAAACCATGGAATGGATCCCATATCCAAAAGGTAGCACTCAGGAGTGGGAGACGTAGCCTTACCTCACCATTGCATACACCATGGCAAACAGTGCAGACAGTCATGTATGTGACTATGAAGTATAGGACAACATTAATGTAGAAAATAAACAGATGCCCAGCCAAGACAGATGACAACACATGTTGCAAACTGGTCACAGAGGCTACTCAGAAACATGCAGCAACACTGCGGGACTTGCAGGAATGTCTAGCAAGTACTGCCTGTGCAGTAACTGTGTCGACAATTGCCTGGACTCTGCATAAGAGTGGCCTATGGGTTAGGGTAATCAGATGGAAGAGTTGTTCCACAGGAAACATCATCCAGGGCTCTTTACAGGTAGCATACGCATAACATCAAGTCTTCCAAAGGCATGTGTTGCAATGTGTAATGGTGTACCGAGGCCAAGGCTGAAACCTACAGACAGTATTAATAAAGCTACAGCTGCTGCACAAGCAACACCTCACTGCACTTCAGGCATACCATCCCCATCTGTACCGTGCTGGTGCCAGTGTACACATTTAGGTTTGCTGTTCATTATCAGGAACTAGGCCGGTAGACATGGTGTTTTGAATTTGGAACACTGCAAAATGACACTCATGTGTGGCCCATAGTTGTCAAGCATCTGCAAAAAGGCTGAGGATGGGGAGGGGTGTCATTCTGAAACACAACAGTGAACTGAAGCATACATCCAAAGCTCGCCAGGAATGGCTGTATCTGAACACAGTCAAGGTCATGAATTGTGCTAGACATAACCCTGACTCCACAGCAATAGTGAAGGCACTATGTGACCTCCAAGGGCTGTGCACATGAGCTGACCTTGCAATCCGGCAGAGTTGAGGGACATTTGTAGAGCGGAGTGACCAAATAATGGCAAGTGATGATGGGCCATGCTAGTATATCCCTTCCAGGAATAGTGATTGCTGTAGTTAACTAAACAGGTGCTGCAGCAAACGATCATGTTAAGGGTGTGCACACTTATGCAACCCACATATTGTATGCATCTCTGTACAGCTAACACATTTGTTTGATACTGCATTTGATTGCACAGGTCATATGTCACATATCAGGTATGTGTAATGTTAACATATGCAGTATTTTGTCCCCACTGCATATCAGGGAAGAGGCTGGTATGTCAATAAGGGTTTGTAAACTCCTCATAGCCACAGTAAGCTTTGAAGGTTGTCAGTGTAATTGGATTTTATTGCTCATACATGAACTGCTGATGACAAGATCTGCAAATCAGAGGTCAGGCATTCACTATTAACATATGTCCTCATATCATCCCAGGTATGTGTCAGACAAGCACATAGGAGCTGTGAGCAACACAGCAAACATAACTACTGCACATATACACATTCAGCAATGGTGTGTACACTCATGAGGTATGGTGCACAGTACATGCCAGGGTGCTGAACAGGTGCACAGCAATACTGTGTATATGGGTGCAGTGTGTTCCAGGGGAAGGGACATCACCTACTAACACAACTCATGCATCACAGAAATGTATAATGTTGGTAACAGGGATTGAGTATAGATGCAGTGCATGCTGTTGAGTGCCATATGCCATGCATGTTGACTGTTGGGTAATAAGAGGTCTGTGTAATATATTTGTGCCACCTCATCTGTAAGTTTGAGTGTGTGTGTGTGTGTGTGTGTGTGTGTGTGTGTGTGTGTGTGTGTGTGGGTGTGTGTGTGTAAGTGTGTGTAGAGGTAAGCAATGACGTACCAGTCTTAAATTACATTTTTTGTTTTCCCCTCACATGTGGCGAGGTGGGCAAGGTCCCTCCTGCAGGCAAACTGATGTTAGTGTCCATACAGACTCTGACAATGATGATAGGTATGGTGAGGCACAGGCAGGGTTATCAGGGGCTGAAGATGTGCCATCGGTTGACATCCCACTGTTATCCACCCCACCCCCACACACAGTCACATTGCCTATACATACCCCATCACCAGCGGCCATAGATGAGGGACAGCTGGCAGGTGGTGGCATGGGACAGGACAGTGTGGGGACTATGGCAAGTGTGTCTGTACACAGCAGCCATAGCCAGATGACCGGCAAGGTACCACACAGGCAGATGTACAGGGGTGCTCTTAGGAGGGCTGCTGGCCATCATGCTCCTGGCAGAAGTGCCACAGCAGGTGTCACCAGACGCATGTTTCAGGCCATCATGGAGGCACAGGCATGTATGGAACATTATACCAGATAGTCTAAGGCTCCAGAGGGCTACTCATTCTGCTGTACTTGGCAACATCCGTGATCTTGCAGGTGCCCACTGTTATTTTGCAGAGGTCCTGGATAGATGGTTGGGTGAGATGGTGGGATTCCTCGACCGTGCATTGTCTGTGTTAGAGCATATGGTGGGAGTAGGACAACAGCCACGTGGATGTAGGGCAGCAACACCAACAGGTGGAGGCCTACGTGGACCTGCAACATGTGACAGCCACTCCTGTAGTGGCAGTACCAGCACCAGCACTGCAGGGGGGTGCTATACATACCACAACACAGCAGGCCATGCCACGGGGTCCTGGCCATTCCCAACAGGGACCCAGATCCAGTGGACATTTGTCATCATCAGGGGAGAGTACCATATCTGGGCTTGTACGTGGTAGTGCACGTGGAACCCCTGGCAGGAACAGTTATCGTGTCCATGGCCGGAGATGGTGAACTGCACACCCTGCCATGTATGGCCTGCAGCTGTCCAACAAACCCCTGTATAGGGCAGCCACATGGCAGAACTGTGTGCATACATGCACAAGCACACACACACACACACACACACACACACACACACACACACACACACACACACAGACATCACCAACACAGCTAGGGCACCACCATACCTACACACAGCACATCTGCGCAGCTCAATTGATAACAAACCCCCCAACACACACATGATGTCAACCAAACAGCTCATCCTAGGTCTCTGGCAAACCCACAACACACCCTGTGCCTATGATGATACCTGTGCCACATCCCTGTCATCCATACCATCGATGCAGGGACAGGCTAATATGGTTCTGAAGCACAGGGTGAATGTACTAAGGTTTAGCAATGTAATGCTGTGTAATGTTTTCAGCTGGAAAGTTTAATGCTTACATGTCAGGATGTGTAGCTGTCCAGCCATGATGCATTATAGCTGTTATTAAGAATGACTGACTGCGTCTCCATAATATATTCAGTTTGTGTTTTAGATGTCTATGTGTCAGCAGGATGTTGGTCTGCTGTTGTTTCCTACAAGGGGTATGGCACTGTGGTGACAAAGTGACTGTGCCATATCCTGGGTACAGATGAACACAAGTAACAGGTCTGTATAACAGTTGCTGTATGTGCCACATGGCTGATAGGTCTGAGGGGTGTATACAGGTGAGTGCATGGTGGCTGTCTGCAGCCCTTCTACAGTGGACAATGGTAAGTGTACTGGGTGGCACACACCACATGTTTGTGTATAACACACACACACACAGACTTTGGTGTTGATGCAATACAAAGAGAATACTGTACACATGGATATATGTAATTTTGCAGTGAACCCATTTTAGCCTACGTAATTCCAGCAAGACAAAATAGGCAAAACATCACATCAGTAAATAATCAGTCTGCTAGTTTAATGTCATTGACGATGGTACTGTCAGGGTATATGTCCTCTTCCCCAATGTAGTGCAATTCTGGAGTTGGTAAACATAGGTGTGCTGGTGTGGGTGGCACAGCCCTCCACTTTGGATGGTGTGGGGTGGCGTATAATCCCACATAGTGTGATTGACAACTACTTAATCTGTTAACATAAACTGTACAGTTTACAGCAGACTAAGTGGGGGGAAACACACAACAATAACCCCAATAAGGGTGGCTGCGCCCACAACATCCACACCCAATTATATATACCAACTGCAGTATCGCTGTACAGCTGTACAATGGGGAACAGGGCATTTACAAATGTACTACTAGTTTTGATGGAATGAATTTCCATAAGATGATTCCTTTGAAATGTTAGCATTTGCCAGTCACTTCTCGGACAGAATACCTTCTGGGACATGTGTTTTCTGCAAACTGAAGTAGATCCATTCACATACACACACACTTACTTGGCAACACTGAGAGCAGAACCCCTACCTAGGTACTTATTGCTACTTACGTGTTTGGCCTTAATTGCACACACCACACAGCTTTTAGGATGAGGTGTGTCCCAAGTTTCTTGTTTAAGTGAAGAACATCTCCAGGCCTTGTACAGTATGGTAATGGGGGATGTACTGGGTGTTAATGAACAATACATAGTGTGACATACTGTCATATACACATTAACAAACACATAACAGTCACAGACACATCTCAGAGACCTGGGTTTATCAGTGCTAACTATCTTGTCAATGAGTCCATTCTGTTACACATAATTTGCACATAGCATATGCATAATTGGGCTGGATAGTGTAATCAGTTACCTGTATGGTTGATGGTGACAGTGGTCCTCATACAGTGAACCTTGGGACATGTACTGGGGGTACCATGGTGTAAAGACAGTATACCCAGCACCCACACCCCACATTGTATATTTTACTCACTGAAACCCATGATAATACTCTGACATACCCACAATCACACATTGACCAGGACTGCAATACAACCCCTTGTCTATCTCATCAGTGCTACTAAAGGGATATGCATTTATTGCACATGCCACAGGGATAGTAGGGTGATGGTTTGTCATGGCT